>NC_058101.1:136790909-137093939 GCF_020171115.1 Neogale vison
AATAGTTAAATTATGCAATATTGCTAAGGTGTAGGTATATTTTTCTTAATTACTACTTTACTTCTACTTAAATATTATATAAATAAGTAATATAGAACAGTTAAATGCATCTTGCATTTTAATTTGAATACACAAATTAGAAAATGTCCTTATACTGTGTCTTAAAGTATTTTGTTATTCTCTGGTCTTTGTTGTGACCTCAATAATAAATAACTTAAGTCTTTTGATTATCAGCAGTATGTAATGTTACACATTTTATAGCTTCTTTTTTGCAGTTCACCATAAGTGAATAATTTTGTTTTAACAAGGTCATCTCCTTGGAGATTCTTTATTTCTTAGGCAGTTTACCTATAATTAAGAGGAGTTTCCACCAGATGGAAGATGATGCTTCTATTTTGCATGCAAATGAGCTAAGTTATACAATGGTGAAATTGAAAAGCTATTTGCATGACTTTCATGAAAATATTTCTTATAAGAAAAAATATTATTCTAAAAACCTGAAACATCATTACTCCTATATGAATCAAATATGTGAATATATCAGGTATGAAAAAATTTCATTAAAATTTAAAAATGTTTATATTATTAGCATTTTTATTATGAATTATTTGTCTTAAACTGCACATTATTATGATCAAGTTTCAAATACTTGCAACACTAAGTCAAGAAAGTTTTGGTAGTACATCTATATCAATTTGAAAAAAATTAATGAGAATCCAGCCAAAGACTATGTGCCAGACCAAGCATCTGCAGTTCATTGTTGAGTGTTTCAAGTAATAAGCAACTTATAGTGAGGTGACACCAATGGCTTGGAGAATAGAGAGGAGTCACAAAACTCTCAAGGGGCTTCGTAACTAGCTATGGGGCTGTGTTTATGCATAAAAACTAAAAGGAAACCATTGTAGATGGATTCTTGATGTAAGATGATTCATGCTCGGGCATCTTCATCATTTGGTTTTCTCGCATGTTCTAGGTAGAGTGAGTGTAGCAGAGGTCATGTCTGCAAACCTCCATCATGCTGTTGTGATGCATGTTGTGTTGTTGCCTGCCCTTTACCCTTTATTAAAGCAAAGTGAGCACATAATAAGTAAGACCTATTGGTATAATTATTTTGACATCACTGTGAACCCAGGACTACTGATGATAATGAGCAGAGTGAACAGTGTACTTAATGATATATTTTGATTAAACTTGCACTTCTGTTAGTTTCTTTTCCTAATACTACAGTTTGAGTAGGATGCATTATATGAAAAAAAATTAAAAATTAAAGATCATCTATTTCAACCCTTTTGTTCATCCAATAAGAAAGGAAAAAAAATCCTTCTTGTTATTTGTCTTCCTTCCCTTTCTAACCCTTGGTCCCAGATAGTATTTGAATTTTACAATATTTCCTCTGCTCTAAAATTTTCTTTCCATGGAATTTGATAGAATTTTTTTTTAAAGATTTTATTTATTTGTTTGAGAGAGAGAGGACATGAGAAAGGGGAAGGGAAGAGGGAGAAGCAGCTTTCCTGCTGAGCAGGGAGCCTGATGCAGGGCTCGATACCAGAACCCCAAGATCATGACCTGAGCTGAAGGCAGATGCTTAAACGACTGAGCTACCTAGGCACCCTCCGGAATTTGAACAGAATTTTCTCTTATATCTTAGTCTTGAGAAAATCACAATTCCATAGTAACTGCTGTCAACGCAGGACCATTGTTCCCTGCTTCTGTGTTTTCTAGTGTGTTGCAGAGTGGTAAGACTTTGAACTCCATTTCCGGAATCCCTACCAGCATGTTTCCATAGTAGATTCCACTGAGCCAAGATACTACCCTGTATTTCAAATTCAGAACAGGAGCGGCATCAGTATTTTTATTTCTCTAGCAGGAGCAAGCCCACTTAAGAACATTGTTACATGTGAAATTTTACAGCTGCCTCTCCAGATTTTCATTATTTAAAATTCACTCACCTCTAGTTTATTTCGGTATCTATCGTCTCACTCCCTGCTGGCTAGCAAAAACATGAAACCTAGTATCTGCCTTATTTGACTTTTGCTTCTTCTATACTTTCAGTGATATGACAATATATTAAAATTACCTTGAAATACCTAGAGTGGCTCATGCATTTCTAACTGAGCCCTGTCTATAAAGTCCTCATGTACAGGCAAAATGGGCTCCAATGGGACTAAAAGTATTTCTGCTTCACGACATGAAAATCTCATTATTTCTCAAATAGAACAAAGTCATTTTGTTCTCACTTTAACATAAGAATCAGTACAATAGACTATTGATTTCAATGACCTTTTTAACAAATATCTGTTGTTAGTAAATAGATATAAATAAGCTTTGATACAGTTTGCTAGTTTAAAAAACTAGAGTGACAAGAAAACACGAGAATTGAAATGCATTTAAATGAAGTATAAAAAGTTCAGCAAGGAATTTTGTTACACATCCTTCATTTAGGGTTGACCTTCAATAGTGAAAGATAAATGGATGAATATTAGCAGACTACTGGGCCTGGAAAGAATGTGCTTTTTTTTTTTTCTTTCTTCCATTCCGTGCCTGCCCACCTGTCTGACCTCCCCTCTCTCTCTGCTTTCTTTCCATCTTTTGATCCTTTCATTACTCTTACTCCAGCTAATAATATAAGGTGTCATTATAGATGACTGATCAGAAAACATGAAAATCTTTTGTTAAATAGATTATATACTGTAGTGCTACTTCTTTTTACTGCTTAAGCAATATTGTAAGCAAATAGAGTTAGGAGTCCCCCTGCCCTCCGCCAAAAGGGAAAGACAAGATTAACAGCTTTCATGACACTGGAGAAGTCATTTTAGACCCCCAGCTATTTTCTGTGATCTCCGCCCTACTTGCTCCAGCACACCTCCTAGGAGGTGTCAGAACTACAAAGAAATGCAAAAACCCCAGTAGTTAAAAATTCTAAGGAAACAAAGGGAATGCAAAAGCTCACAGTGTCTATAGGGCTTGGAAATAGCCTAACTAGATTAGAGACAAGAAATGAATGGTAACTGGGTGTGGTGAAAAAATAATGAATACTTTTATGCTGAAGATAAATAAATTTAATTTTAAAAATAAATAAATTAATTAAAAAAAAAAAAAAGAAAGAAATGAATGGTAAAACTCTCCAGGGTTGTTTGAAAAGAAGCAAGACCCTGTATTCCTTACCTGAGGTAAGGAGCCCAAGGCCCCACCAGTTTATACTAGCTCTGGAAGCAAGCCCACACAGCCCCTTCCCCTGTCTTTGTAATGTTCCCCTTCAAAGTAATGTTAAAATTTGGTGCATTTTCTAAGTACACCTGCCTGCTATAACCTTACGTCCTCAAAGAAACAAAACCCCTTTCTGAATATTCATCCTAACTCTAAAGTAAAAGGAAACCATTCACTCCTACTTAGGGAGTCATGGCTTTGGAAATCATTCCCATGATCTCCTTATTTGCAGTAAATAAAATTTCCTTTGAGTGACAACTGCACTTGGTGTAGTCTCTACCTGTAACTCTCCAAGGAGTTAACTCACATTGGTTCCGTCACAATAAGAATTAATTTAATCTTCTTTCTAGGTTGTTATTCCTAATCTTTAGTCCTCTTCTCTGTTCCATGCTCATTATACTCCGGCTAATATGAGAACAAAGATAATAAAGAATTTCACAGAGCATTTTAAGAGGTATTTATGTTTATTGCATTCACTATCAACCAATGTGGAGGGATTGAAAGAGAATATACTTTGAGTCAGAAAGCTAAGGTTCAAATCTTGCATTCACTTTAGGCAAATTGTTCTCTGAGGTATTATTTTTATTGATTTTTATTTGAGGGCCAGAGGGGCAGAGGGAGAAAATCTCAGACTTCCTGCTGAGCATGGAGCTCCACCCTGGGCTTGATCTCATGACCATGAGATCGTGACCTAAGCCTACATCAAGAGTCTGAGGCTTAACCAACTGAACCGCCCAGGCACTGGTCTCTGAGGTTTTACAGCTTAATCTTAAAATAGAGCTAATAACAGGAGTTCACCATGTTGATGCAGTGAACAGTTGATATAGTATGTGAGAAAGAAAAAAGCAGTCCCTGAGAGCCAGAGATGGCTGGGCACTAATGCTTTCATGATGGTGTTACTTGGAGTCCCTCTAGCCTCATAGCTAAGCTGTGCTATTTCATAGAACAGAACATCCCAGACAAGGCCACTGTGTGACCATGATGGAACAAGATAAAAATTGAAACTACTCTTTAATTATATCTGAGCACAGACAAAACAAACATGTGTCCACACTACAAAATTAGCCAAATAACTTCCTGCCCTAGCCTTTTCCTAATATGGGTAACTACTGCAATTTTATCCATTATGATTTTAGTTCTACTTTATTCCTCTCATCCTATCGATAAAAATTCTTAAGCAAAACAAACATGGTATTATTTTCTCTTCTCACAATATTTAATCCAGAGCTAAATCCCAGCTTTCAGAATACTTTTTAAAGCCATTTAACACAAGTCCAAAAGCATGTTCTCCTATACGGCAATGAGCCAACAAACCTACTTTCTTGACTATAGGTGTGGCCTTGATAGTATTTTTCTAGAGGGAATTGACATTTGGATAAAGCATATAAAATGTGATAATGTATCACTAATAGTAGTTTCATTTAATTTCTCTTCACATATCAACTAAATCAGTGAAATATATTTGTTGCATGATTTTTGTTGAGATACTAGACAACTTCTGCCAGCAATATCATGGAGATTTAATAGAAACTGTGAGTATGTGCATGCTTGTATACATCTTGTCATCGTGAAATAGATTTAAAACATTTTAGAGATTTAAATAGCAAATTGGGATCCTCGTATTACAATCCAAACTATGAAAATAATATATAATTAAATTCCTAGTATATCACTAGCTTGCTCACCTGGCATGTGGGATGTATTGATAAAAACAAAACAGGGGCACCTGGGTGGCTCAGTCAGTTAAGCATCCAACTCTTGATTCCAGCTCAGGTCATGATCTCATGGGTGGTGGGATCGAGCCCCATGTGGGGATTCATAATCAATGAGAAGTCTGTTTCAATATTCTTTTCCTCTGCCCTCCCGTCTCCCGCACTTGTGCTATCTCTGTCTCTCCCTCGAATAAATAAATAAAATATTTTTAAAAGTATATGACAAAATACACATATAATATATATACACTATATATATATATATATGTATGTATGTATGTATTTGAGAGGAGAGTATGGAGAGGTTTCTCCTCTTCTTAACTTCTAATACCGAAAATTCTCATTGTCTCTTTATTTTTTTATTTTTTTTAAGATTCTATTTATTTATTTGACAGAGAGAGACACAATGAGAGAGGAAACACAAGCAGGGAAAGCAGGAGAGGGAGAAGCTGGCTTCCTGCTGAGCAGGGAGCCCAACGTGGGGCTCGATCACACAACCCTGGGATCATGACCTGAGCAGAAGGCAGACGCTTAAAGACTGAGCCAACCAGGTGTTTTCATTGTTTCTTTAAACAAAATCTCTCATTTGAACAGAGTACCACTGAAATACCCTTCAATATACATTTTCCTAATTAAAAAACCCAATAGCACGGGGCACGTGGGTGGCTCAGCTGGATAAGTGTCTAACTCCGGCTCAGGTCATGATCTCAAGGTCCTGGGATTGGAGCCCTGTGTTGGGCTGGCAGCTCAGCGCAGAGCCTACTTCTCCCTCTCCTTCTGCCTGCCTCTCTTCATACTTGTGCTCTCTTTCTATATCTCTGTCAAATAAATAAATAAAGTCTTAAAGAAAATCCAATAGAAGATTTATAATCAAATGCTTACCATGGCTTTTATAATTGCTTAAAGCTTCACAGTATCTAAATTTTTAGTATTCTCATACATGTGATTCTTGTTTGCTTCAGTTGTTTGGCTATTCTTGGTCTATTACAGTTCATATAAATTTTAAAAACAGATTGTCAATTTCCACAAAAGCTCACCTAGGATTTGACTAGGATATCATTTATTTAAAAGATGAATTTTTAAAATTTTAATTCTAATATACTTAACAAGCAGTGTTATATTGGTTTTGGGTGTACAACATAGTAACTCAGCAATTCTATACATTACTCAGTGCTCATAAGTGTACTCTTACTCCCTGTCACCTATTTATTTTTTTATTTTTTTTAAATATTTTATTTATTTATTTGACAGAGAGAGATCACAAGTAGGCAGAGAGGCAGGCAGAGAGAGAGAGGAGGAAGCAGGCTCCCTGCCGAGCAGAGAGCCCGATGTGGGACTCGATCCCAGGACCCTGAGATCATGACCTGAGCCGAAGGCAGCGGCTTAACCCACTGAGCCACCCAGGCGCCCCCTGTCACCTATTTCACCCACGACTCAACCTGCCTCCCCTCTGGTAACCATCAGGTTGTCTTCTATAACTGAGTCTGGTTTTTTTGTGTCTTTTTTTTTTTTTCCTTGTTTGTTTTGTTCTCAAAGATGTTTTGTTGCTCTTTATTCATAGACATAGAATGTACCCCCTAGTTAGTTAGTTAAGTTTTTCTTGCTTTCCATATTTTGTTTTCTCTGTAGTGGTGGTGGTGGTGGTGGTGGGGTGTGTGTGTGTGTGTACATATATATACACATTTTTTAAGGTTTATTTGTTTATTTGTTTATTTTTAGGGATGAGGGACAGAGGGAGAGAATCTTAAGCAGACTCCCCATTGAGCGTGGAGGGCAATGCAAGGCTGAATCTAATGACCCCAAGATCATGATGTGAGCCAAAATCAAGAGTCAGAAGCCCAATAGAATGAGCAACCTAGAACCTCTGGTCTTGTGTATCTTTAATAAAATTCATTTCTAGGTATCTGATATTTCTTGATACCATTTAAGTGATAACACTCAAATTTTTGTTCCTTTATTTCTTATAAATAAAAATAAAATTAGATTTATGATGAAATTGCATAAGCAGTCTTTCTCATATTCATTTATTTATTCTAGAAGTTTACTTCCAGGTTCCTTTGGATTTTTAATATATATTCACATTGTCTGTGAATAAAAGTAGTTTAATTTCTTCCATTTTATTAGTCCTTTTATTTAATTTTGTGGACTTACTGTATTTCTAGAACAGTTGGATAAAATATTGAATGTAAATCATTATAACAGGAATCCTTGTCATGTACCCATTTTCCAAAACAATGTGTTCAACATTTTACCATTAAGCATATTTGCTATACACATTTTTGTAGAGAAATTTTATCATATTAAAAAAGGTTTTTTACTTGATCACTAATTTCCAAAACTTTTTGTCAGAAATGGACATTGAAATTGATTAAATAAATTTAAACATGTGCTTCTTAATTTTTTTTAGTGTTATAAACAAAACCAATTTTTTAAATGTTAAAGCCCCTTTTATTTCCTAGAATTCATTCAACTCTGTTCTGATATACCATACTCTCTAAAACACATAATTTGACTAATTTTGTTATTTATTAGGCATTTTTCATTGCTGTTATGAATGAGAAGAGCTCATTAATTTCCTTGTCTCATATATATATATATATCAATCAGACTAATGCTGGACACATAAAATAAACTGGGGAGTGCTACTTTGTGTGTTTGTGTCTTACCCAAAAGTGTATAAATAAAATTAGTATTATTTTTATTTTTTCTTATATCTGGGGCTAGATCTTCTTTTGATTGGATTGTTTAAATTTTTTATTTTTTTAAAAATTTTTTATTTCTTTTTTTATCAATTTAAGTAAGTTTGCTGTGGCTACAGTATTTGTCCACTTTAGCTTATTTAATGATATTCAAATATATTAACCGAAAGATGGTCACTTGATTATATTTTTAATTTCTGTTGGCTATGTTATAATCCCTCCTCTTTTATTCATGATATTCTTTATTTATGAATTCACTCTCTTTCATTTTTAGGTTATCATTTGTTTTAATACTAGCAAATACCTGACACTAGTGTTCTTCTCATTATTTTTATTTTTTATTTTTTTAATATCTTTTCAGCGTAACAGAATTCATTGTTTTTACCCCACACCCAGTGCTCCATGTAATACGTTCCCTCCTTAATACCTACCACCTGGCTCCCCCAACCTCCCATCCCCCGCCCCTTCAAAACCCTCAGATTGTTTTTTAGAGTTCATAGTCTCTCATGCACAGTTTTTCATTACTAGTAATGAAAGTAAAGTCAGTATCTAAGCTACATTCAGTATCATGATAGATTAACTTTTTTAAAGCTTTATACATTTATTTGAGAGAGGGAGAGAGGATCTCCAGCAGGCTCCCCACTGAGCCTGGATCCTGATGCAAGGTTTGATTTGGGACCATGAGATCACAACCTGAACCAGAATCAAAACTCAGTCATTTAATGGACTGAGCTACCCATTATGTTAATTTTTTAAAATTCTGTGGTCATAAGCATTTTGTCCTGGCGGTTGGTAGGCACAGCATCTGTTTAGTGATGCTATGATAATATAGTGAAGAAAAATGGTTTGATCATGGATAATTTTCATTTTCTTCTTTTTTGGTAATGTGTACCTCAAGCTAAAGATTTCTAGGAATTGATTTCACTTCATCCCATAAACTATGATATTTACTATTTTCATTACCTACTAGTTTCATAATGTTTTTACTTCCATTGTGATTTCTCCTCTGACCTGTACATTGTATAGCAGTATATAATATAACTGTGCATTTGGAATGGCTGCAAAACTGAATTAATTAGATGTTCTTCCCTAAACACTAATATGACCTAATAAAGAGATGTGCACATCTTTAAGTTTCTAACACATGCTGAACCTTGTAATAAGCCTTTAGTATAATTATCTCACCTAATCAACACTGAGAGACATTATCCCCATTTTAAGGATGAGGAAAATGAAGCCAGAATATTTACATAGTAAACCCAAATCCACACAGTTAGCTAAATTCCATAACTATGCTTCATAACAAGTTATTTAAGTCTTTAAACTCATGGTCTTCTTAATAGTATGCTTCAGCATTCCTACAATAATAAAGGATTAAAAATCCTTGCATAATCTGGCAGGAACTATTTAATAATTCTTCCATGAAGATAAAATAATTATCTAGAAAATAAACTTAAGTAATTTCTGTTTTAATTGTACCTCATATTATCCTTTTCTTTCCAATTCAGAAATTTAAAAAAAAACTCATCTCAAATCATTTAAAGCCATTTTCACATAAATGCTTATATTTTTCTAAATATTGTTATCCTTCAATCTCTTTTCTAGCTTTGAAATACACATTGTCTTTATTCATAGATGTGATTTTAACTGTGTACACATATAGGATTTTTAATATGTGTTTTTCCTAGAGGCTCTCTCAAATTTCTTTATATATTCTGTGTAATTGGTGCTATAAACTTCATTATTCATTCTGTTAATTCATGCCAAAATGATTCTTATGTGTGTGTACATCTCGGCCTTGCAAATTTTTAATTAATTTCATTGCCATCAAGTAGCATTTTACAAAGCATCCTGTATATGTAGTAAGCCTGCAATTTTCCAGTCTGCCAAATGTGGTTTTTTTTCCCCTCTCTTTCTCACTCTGAGAGGGCAGGCTTCCTCTGGATCCACATAATATCACTGTGTTGATTGGAAAGGAAATTATATACAAATCAAACATGTTATGTTGAGATGAATGCATAACTAATTTTAAATCATAGAAATTCTACACGGTCTGAAAAGATGTTGAAAAAGCACATAATCCATATTCCTTTCCCCAAACCAAACCTGGAGAAACTACAGAAGTCAGAAACACACATGGATGAAAACCATGAAGAAAAACACCATCCAAGATCTTCTAGAAGACAGAAGCCCTCTGTGTTTGGGGTAAACAGAAACTTTAGCTCAAGGACTAGGCTCCAGGAGTCTAATGCTCCTGTATTTCAATATTTTATAGGTTGGATACTTTCCTATCCTTTCAATACTTTATGAGAGAAGAATAATGTCAAGAACTGAGGAGGGTCTTTACCCTACTTACCCAGTAGTTTCTCACAATTTTATGGATAGTGACAGAAGACCTATACTCTGGGCCAGAAACAGAGGCTAGTTTATTACACAGCAATAGGAGTAGCTAGAGAATAGTAATTTTCTTGCTATTTCCCCAAGCTCTGATTCACACAGGGCAACATGGCAAGGGCTCAGTGATATAACCAGAAGAGGTGATACCTTCATACACAGTGTGCTGCATTATGGGATAGGAGCCCTGAGCTGAGACTATCTGTATCATTTATAATGGACTATAAGTAAACCTTCCTTTTCCCAGGGTGGGAATATTAACTCTTATCTTTCAAGACTATAAGCAAACCTGCTTTTGCTTTGAAGAGAGACACACTCTCTCCCCCTTCAAAGGCTCTTCACCATACAGATATCCTTAGAAAGACAGTCCTAACAGGGTCACTCAGTGTCTTTACTCATAAAATGTCATAAACATGAGTGATTCATGCAGAATCATGTAATAGCAGAAGTAATAGCAGAAGTCCAGGGTCATGAGGATGGAAACAGAGTTTAATATGGGTAAAAAGCAGATTGTAATTAATATAAACACATTATCCACTCCTGATTGGTCCCTTGTCAACACCTCCCTATCCATACTGAGGTTAGAGCCATTATACCTGGAGACAGAAGTTCTGAGAAAGATTAAGAAATAGAAAATTAGGGAATATAAAAAGAAAAACAGGCAATTCAAATCGAAAGTAAACCAGAGTAACAACACTAATGTCAAAGAAAATGGATACAAGAAATAAAACAGCTTAAGGGCACCGGTGTCTCCATCCATTAAGCATCATCTGCCTTCAGCTCAGGTCATGATCCCGAGGTCCTGGGATCAAGCCCTTCATCAGGATCCCTGCTTAGTGGGAAGCTTGCTTCTCCCTCTCCCTCTGCCACTCTTTTTTTTTTGTGTTTTCTCTCAAATAATAAATAAAATCTTTAAAAAATGAACTATTAAAAAAAAAAAGAAATGAAACAGCTTAAAGGGCAGAGAGGGAATTTTAAGAGCAGTAGATTAAGAAAAGAACAGTAATTGACCTACACAGTATTTTCTATAAAATAGAAAATGAGACTATTTAGTGCATGTAATAAATCTGATCTTGTTATAAACTCTTTAAAATTGTAATAATTTCAGCAATCCCATGAAGTAGGTTACTAAAAAAAAAAAAAAGACAAAGCACAAAGAGTCAAATAGTTTGTTCAAGATTACAGTTAATAAATATTATTTGCTAGATAATTGCTTTGAAAACTAGTCAAACCTTTTAAATCTCTCAGTAAAGTACTTATAATTAGAAAGGCACTCATTAAATGTTAGATCTAATTATGGGATTGTTTAGTGTAGTGTACTAATGCCTTAACATAACAAGACCCATATTGAAGATACTTTGATCAGAGTTATGAAATAATTAGCTGTATATTTAAAAAAAAAATTTTCATTTTTTTTTTCTCTTGGCAGTATTAGGTTTAACTTACTTGTTAAAAAATATATATGTAGAGCTTTATCTGGGTCATAAGCTCTTGGTTGTACTGCTTTGTACATAATATAAATTTGAATCATCATATTCATTAAATTCCTCTATTCATCCCTTGTTATTAATTGAAATAGACACATATTTCACTTATCAAACAGAATGCTAAAAGCTGCTATTAAAAATTCCACCTGAGACTTACACTTCTTTTAAATATTTTGTGGTAAATATATAAACTTATATTCATACTAAAATTAACTTAAAAGTGTGCCAGCTTATTTTTTTAAATTTTTTATAAACATATATTTTTATCCCCAGGGGTACAGGTCTATGAATCGCCAGGTTTACACACTTCACTGCACTCACCAAAGCACATACCCTCCTCAATGTCCATAACCCCACCCCCTTTCTCCCAACCCCCCTCCCCCCAGCAACCCTCAGTTTGTTTTGTGAGATTAAGAGTCACTTATGGTTTGTCTCCCTCCCAGTCCCATCTTGTTTCATTTATTCTTCTCCTACCCACTTAAGCCCCCATGTTGCATCACCACTTCCTCATATCAGGGAGATCATATGGTAGTTGTCTTTCTCTGCTTGACTTATTTCGCTAAGCATGATATGCTCTAGTTCCATCCATGTTGTCGCAAATGGCAGGAGTTCATTTCTTTTGATGGCTGCATAGTATTCCATTGTGTATATATACCACATCTTCTTGATCCATTCATCTGTTGATGGACATCTAGGTTCTTTCCATAGTTTGGCTATTGTGGACATTGCTGCTATAAACATTCGGGTGCACGTGCCCCTTTGGATCACGACGTTTGTATCTTTAGGGTAAATACCCAGTAGTGCAATTGCTGGGTCATAGGGCAGTTCTATTTTCAACATTTTGAGGAACCTCCATGCTGTTTTCCAGAGTGGTTGCACCAGCTTGCATTTCCACCAACAGTGTAGGAGGGTATGCCAGCTTATTTTAAAGCTTATTGTAACTGTAGATAGGATTCTTAAAGTAGTTTTTAATAACCAGGATTTAAAATAGAACCCTGTGAATTCCCTCTTTTTACAACTGAAAAAGACTTATAATAGAAAATTATTTAACCAGGACACGAATTGCTTTTAAAAAGTTTCTAGACCTTATTATAATTTGAGATACAAAAGTTCCTTCTCAGTATTTAATACTTAATTGTGAAATTCTCACTGACCTTTAGCATACCATAATACTACCAGCATTTGCAAAAAAATAAAAGAATAAAAACCAAACCCTCATTTATCTTTGTCATTAGTTTAAAATTACATCCAGTAAGGAAAAAAAAAGACATGATGATTTCAATAAATACAAAATAATCATGTGAAAACATTAAAAATTCAATATACATTCATTCATGATAAAAACTCAACAATGAGTAAGAGAGAACTTCCATTTGATAAAGGGTATATCCAAAAAACTTGCAACTAATACCAAAATTGAAGAAGAAGAAAATCTGAATGCTTGCCTCCTACGATAAAGAACAATGTGAAGATGTCTACTTTTACCACATAACACAACATTGTATAAGAAGCTTTTAGCTGGAAAAATAAGTCAAAAAAAGGAAATAAAGGTATCAGGATTGGAAAGGAACAAAGTAAAAGTCTTCATTTGCAGACAATGAGATCCTCTTTATAAAATGTCCTAAGGAACACACATACACACACATACACACAGCCAGGCAACTACAAGGTCATAAGGACACAAAATCAATATACAAAAATCCATGATAATTCTGTACTATTAATGATGGACAATCCAAAGGTGCAATCAAGAAAAAGCTTCCATTCACAAAGTATCAAAATAATGAAATATTTATGAATAAATTTAACAAAACAAGTACACACTGACACTACAGATTACTGGTTAAAAAAAAAGAAGAAGCTTTAGATAAATTGAGAGATATTCTATGTCACAGATTGGAACTCAACACTATAAAGATGGCAATCCTCCACAAATTTGTGTATAGATCCTATGAAATACCTGTCAAAAAAAAAACAATAGGCTCTTTTACAGAAACAGATTCTAAAATTTATATATAAATACAAAGGACCTAGAATAGCCAAAACAGTGTTTCAAGAAAACAAAGTTAAAAGGCTTACATTTCCTGAGTTCAAAATTCACTATAAAACTACAGCAATCAAAACACTATAGTGCTGATATAGACATTTTAGATCAAGAGAACAAAAGTGAGTGTCCAGATATAAGAATTTATATATGCTACTTATACTTAAAATCAATTGATTTTATTTTAAGTATAATTGATACACAATGTTAATTAGTTCCATATACACATGGTGATTCAACAACCCTATAGATGATAATGTGCTCACAAGTGTAGCTACCATCTGTCACCATACAATGATATTTCAATACCACTGAGTATACATATTCCTTATGCTTTGTCTTTTATTCCCATGACTTATTCATTCCTTAATTGGAAGCCTGTATCTCCTACTCCCCTTCACCCATTTTTGCCAATCCCCCACCCCTCTTCCCTCTGGCAAACACGAATTTGTTTTTATTTATAGGTCTGATTCCATTTTTTAAAAATTACTTTTATTTTATAGATTTCACATAAAAGTGAAATCATATGGTATTTGTCTTTCTCTGTCTGACTTATTTCATTTAGTATAATGCCATCTAGGTCTATCTATGTTGTCACAAAAAATAAGAACACATCCTCTCTTATGGTTGGCTAATATTCCATTCCATATACATTACATCTTCTTTATCCATTCGTCTATCAATGGACACTTAAGTTGCTTCCATATCTTGGCTATTATAAAAAATGTTGCAATGAACAAAGGAATATATATGTATTTTCAAATTAGGGTTTTTGTTTTCTTTGGGTAAATTCTCAGTAGTGAAATTATTGGGTCATGTGACATTTCTTTTTTTTTTTTTTTTTAATTTTTGAGGAACCTCCATATTGCTTTTCACAGTGGATATACCAATTTACATGCTCCCCCAATAAAGTTCCTTTTTTCTCCACATTCTGACCAACAGTTATTAGCTCTTATCTTTTCAACTCTAGCCATTTTGGTTAATGTAAGATGATATCTCATTGTGGTTTTGATTTGCATTTCTGTCATCAATTGATTTTCAACAAAGATGCCATCTCACACCAAACACATTTACTTAAAATAGACCATGCACCCAAATTTAAGAATTAAAATTACAAAGCACTTGGGGAAAAACAAAACAAAAACAAAAATAAAAACCAGGCATAAATCTTTGTGACCTTAGGTTAGGTAATTACTTCTTAGTCATAAAAATAAAAAAAATTGATAAATTAGATCTCACAAAAGTTAAAACATGTTAAACTTAAAAGACACCATAGAGAATATGAAAAGATAAGTCACAGACTGAGAAAAAGTGTTTGCAAACCTTATCTATGACATAGATAACTAGAAAACATAAAGAAATCTTAAAAGAATAATAAGATGACAGATCATCCAATTAAAATTTGGCAAAGGGTTGGAATATGTATTTTCTTAAAGAAGCTATGTGAATGGCCAATAAACACATATAAAGATGCACATTATTAAGCATAAATGCAAATTAAAAGTACAATGACATACCACTTCACAGACACTAAGATGTCTATAAAAAGCAAGTGTTGTTAAAACTGGAACCTCATACATTGCTCATGGAAATGTAAAATGGTGAAGATGCTTTGGAAAAGAGTTTGGTAATTTCTTAAAAACCTATGTAAATTTATCATATGATCAAGCAATTCCACTTCTAGAGAAATGAAAACATATGTCAATCCAAGGACTTGTATAGAAATGCTCACAGCAGCATTATTGCTAATAGCCCCAAAGTGAAATGAATCCAAACGTCCATTTCCTGGTAAATGGATAAAAAAATATTTTATGTCCATACAATGGATTTTATTCAGCAATTACATCTGCTGTTGTTTATTTCTAATAAATTGATAGCACTGGATATTTGAAAAAATCCACAAGTGACGTAGCAGATATTAAACTAGAATAGCATTAGGATGCTTTTTAAAAATGCACATTCTGGGATGCCTGGGTGGCTCAGTTGGTTAAGCAGCTGCCTTCGGCTCAGGTCATGATCCCAGCATCCTGGGATCGAGTCCCACATTGGGCTCCTTGCTTGGCCGGGAGCCTGCTTCTCCCTCTGCCTCTGCTGCCACTCTGTCTGCCTGTGCTCGCTTGTGCACTCTCTCTCTCTCCCTCTCTCTCTCTCTCTAGCAAATAAATAAATAAAATCTTAAAAAAAAAAATTAAAAATAAATAAATAAATAAAAATGCACATTCTGAAAATATTTCTGCCCTTTTTTCATTTAATTTGATCCTGACAGTACACATAATATTGAAGTTTGATTTTGAATTAAGTGATCAAACCAATCAATCAATATTTATCTCATCATTAAGTTACTGCATTTCTTCATGAGAATCTACATGGTACAATCATGAATGGCATTTACTCTGAAGTTAGTCTAACTTCTTATTCTTATTCTTGCTCTTCCACTAACCAATGGAATAAACTTGAACAAACTGCTTTCTTTCTGGCTCTAAATTTTCTTATGTGAAAGTGTGTGTCAGTAGTTATCAGATATTCATTATGGGAATTAAAGGAATTATCACAAACAAAACACTTTGATCACTCTTTTACCATCATAATACTCAGTATAGTTTAGCTATTATTAAGTATCTCTAATATTTTCAGGCCTTAAATTGTATAGATTCAGAAGCAATTTCCTAATTTTTTCAAGAGTTTTTATTTTTGTTATTTTTAGGCATTCATGAGACTCTGCTCTATTATGCTGAGAACTATCAGCTAGGTTGACTTTTTCTTGGATATCCTAATGATCCTCTTCAATAGCACTACCATACTTCAGGGTTTCTGTCAAACATGATTGGGTAGAAATCCTAATAACAATTGAAAACTTTTATTCTTGAAATAACCATCTTTTTTTTTTCCTTAAGTACAAATATGTCTTGTTATAGTCCAACTAAAACAGTGAAATAGTTTGGGACTTTTTACCCCTGATGTAAAAGTAGATATACTTTTACTTTTAATATTTGTTTTTCTATCTACTTGAGGGAGAGAGAGAGAGAGAGAGAGTGCAAACAAGCATGTGCACAAGTGGGAGGGGTAAAGGGAGAAGGAGAGAGAATCTTAAGCAGACTCTGTGCCAAGCATGGAGCTCAACATGGGTATCAATCCCATGACCCTAAGTTCACAACCTGAGCTGAAACCAAGAGTCCTACACTTAACTCACTGCACCTTTCAGGCATCCCCAGATACATTAAAAAAAAAAAAAAATCTGATCTACTCTGGTACATCTTCCTTTGTTTGTTAATATATTTTTATGAAAGTGAGAGAGCTCACGTTTTTCTCTTTTTATATTAGTGGATAAAAAAAACAATAAAAATAAACAAACAAAAAAAGTTTATATTGGCAAATAACTAACTAAAAAGAATACTTATAAAGCCCCACATGAATGCTTCTGGAGTTGATGTTCAGGGTTTGACTCATTGCTCTTTCAAAATTTTGCACTATGTCATCCTTTGTACTTTCTAGAGAAGGTGATTCCATTTCTAACATATTTAAGAACATTGCTGGGAAGATAATAGAAACATTTGAAGTTTTGTTTCTTGTTTTCTGGGTTTTTTTTGTTTGTTTTAAGTCTTCCATTTTCACCAATGGAACATAAATCGAGGTGATAACCAGTTCCAAGCTGACACAATTGAGAACAGTTCTATCTTTTCTATACCATCTTCCTCCTCTTTTGACCAAATCCAAAGAGTCTAATAGAGGACTCTGAAGCAGAGACACCAGATGAAAAGACAGTGGGTGCCTAAGTCATGAAAGGTTGAGTGATGTACATACATTTGACTAGATTGTTCTGTTAGCAAGAAACGCACTTTGTGTGAAGTCACTGAGATTTAGGGGCAGTCTTTTTGCAATGATTAGCATACTCTGACTGAAGCCTATCTTTTATTTTCAGCATGCCCTGACTGAGAAAGTTGTCTGGCCCATTCTTTATGAATACTTGATTTAAGGGTCAGAAACATTGGTACTAGTGGTGTACAATGCAATGAGGAGACAAACTAACTTTTACCAGTTTAAAAATGGAACGCCCGATGTCTCAGGTCATGATCTTGGGTCCTGGGATCCAGGCCCTACATTGGGCTCCCTGCTCAGTAGGGAGTCTGTTTGTCCCTCTCTCCCTCTGCTGCTCCCCACCCTCCACCCCAATTCATGGTCTCTCTCTTAAATTAATAAATAAAATCTTTTTTAAAAATATGAATACCCATTGCATCTACATCCTTTGTTCATTTCACCCCAACACAATGATTTTATGAGATAAGTCTTAAATAAATAAGCCAAAGATTAATCCTGTGTATTGGCCCCTTGGGTCTTGATATCTCCACTGCAGGCTGAAACCTGTTACCTCAAAAGTCTGCTGGCACCATACTCAAATTTTTTTTTTTAAGATTTTATTTATTTATTTGACAGAGAGATCACAAGTAGGCAGAGAGTCAGGCAGAGAGAGAGAGAGAGAGAGAGAGAGAGAGAAGCAGACTCCCCGCTGAGCAAAGAGCCCCCTGTGGGGCTTGATCCCAGAACACTGAGATCATGACCCGAGCAGAAGGCAGCGGCTTAATCCACTGAGCCACCCAGGTGCCCCACCATACTCAAATTTTTATACATCTAGTTATTTTAAAAATAGCCCCAACAAGCCAATTTTGGTCACTTAGAATATGCTGTCTTTGCATACTCCATTAAACCTCACACAATAGTTGTTACCTATTGATAAAATAGGGCCTTGCTGTTATTAGGTCTTAATCTGCTGCTGTCCTTCCGAGTTCTATGATCTTGAGATTCCCCAGTATGCAGTTGAATGACATCACCTAGAGACAGAATCACTTCTCTAGCACCCCTCTTCTCTGAAGTTCCCTCGTCCGTCTCCCCTTCTAGAAAGTGGCCCTTAGACATTAAGTCTCTTGACAGTTGTGCTGTGAGGGACTTTTCTTCTCAGGCAACACTGTGCAAATGCTACTTGGTTTCTTGCCCAGTAAAGCTTGTCTGTTACTACTTCTCATTGTCATATCTCTTTCCTTGATGAACTCCAGATTCCTCAAAACCCTTACAATACATCCAAAAGCTTATCCCCATTTGAAACTGAGAAACAGCCCTGGAACAGTAAGTTGCTAAGATAAATTCTGATGTTTGCCCACCCAATAGCTACTTTTCCTTTCTTCCTCATTTGCAGCAGCTCAATCTTATTCCAGAGTTTACCTTTTCTTTCTAATATGATCATATCAGACTTGTCTAAGGCAATTTTCTGGTGACATGTTTTCTGATTGAGCATGTGAGCCAGCTCTGACCAAGGACATGATAGTAAGTCTCCTAGGGAGTTTCCGTGGCAAGTTTCTTTCCTGGGGGTGGGGGAGAAGACGTAAGGAAGAAACAGGTCTTCTGCTAGTCACTGCTCTTTTTACTAGTGTTCCCTGGACCTGAGGGGGATTCATACTTTGTTGTACATCATCTTGAGAAGAATACTGAAGATACAAGGGGAGAAAGATGGAAAAAACCTGGGCTTTTAATGATAATATTTACAGAATTCATGAGTTCTGGAACATCCACCTCTATACACACTATAGGAGATCACAAATTCCATTATTTTATATGTAGTTTAACTGGACTTCTATCCTTGCAGGGGAAGTTACCCTAATTGATACACTTTATTAAAGTGGTATTACCAATGGGAAACAGAGTAAATTAAACATTTGCTAGGAAAATACCAAATTAGGAGTATCAGTCTCCCTATAAGAGTGTAATCAAATTTAATTACATAGAACTATGGAATAATTTTCTGACCTTGAAATATTTCATTTATTCAGAGATTGTGCTGAGCATTACATTTTTATGCTCATGAGAAAGCTAAAGATTTCAAATATTTATGACCCATGGAAATAAAAATGGTCACTACTATATGACAAAAAGAGAGACCTAAGCAAATCATCTACTTGATAAAAGTCTCAAGTAATATTATATTTGACTTTATCCCTTTTAAAAATTTTTTTTATTTTTATTTAATTATTTGACAGAGAGAGAGATCATAAGTAGACAGAGAGGCAGGCAGAGAGAAGGGAGAAGCAGGCCCCCCGCCGAGCAGAGAGCCCGATGTGGGGCTCGATCCCAGGACCCTGAGATCATGACCCGAGCCAAAGGCAGAGGCTCAACTCACTGAGCCACCAAGGCACCCCTGACTTTATGCTTTTATCATGGCTTCTGGTGTCTTTCCACTGTGTTTTTTTGAAATAAAAAGTAAAGGTATTAGGACTATTTTTGTTAAGCTGCTTCACTACAAAGTTTATCTCTACTTGTCTTTAACAGATAGGCTTGTCAAATAAAAATCTTTCACAACTTGCAAAAAGTTATGTTTCCCTATAAGAATAGTCTATGAAACAGAAACTTATACTGAGTTATATTTTGTACTCTATTTGTGTTATTGTATGACCTCCATTATAAAATATAACTATTCTCTCATAAAAATAGTTTTCAAATTTTGGCTATTGAGGGTGTTTTAAAAGTAAAATGAGTAACATCTTAGTGTCATATAAAATAATCATGCATTAATTGTTCATCTTTGATGAACTGAAATGTGATAATGTAATGGATTGCCAAGTTAAAAATAATCATTCATTCTTTAGTTGAAATATCAAGAAAGAGACATCATGTCAATAAAGAGAATGATCAAACTAGTTCTGTGCTATCATCACCTTGTCTCTGACTAAAATTTTTGTGGAGGCCTCTCTGAGTATAATTTTCAAGTAATAGAGCTAGTGGGTCAAAAGGTATATTCAATTTTATATTCACTAAATAAATTGTGTTTTTCAATTTATATCTAAACCTGGATTACATAAAAATGTCCTTGTCACTGGAAGCACCATACCTTAATGGAATATAATTTTTGTCTTTGTGACTTTCTTTTTTTTTTTTCTATTTTCCTTTTCTGTAAGTCTTAAATTAACCTCCATTTCATAGCAATCTCTGTGTTTTAGGGAAAGTGAGGTCAGGAGGAGGGCATATGGCCTGCCTGGAAAATCAAAATGTCTAGTCTTGCTTGCCTACAGAGATTCAATAAGAATGAGGCTAAAATCAAAACTGAAATTTGCTGGGTTTATGAAAAAATAAAGTACCATATTATTTTGCTTTATTTGTTTATCTATCTAGAGCTTAAAGGAAAATGTAGACCTGAATCTATATATTCAATCAAGCTTTGCTTTTCTGATGGTGTTTTCTTTTCTTTTTAAGATTTTTTTTAAATTTACTCATTTTGAGAAAGAAAGCAAAAGCACTAGCAGGGAGAAAAAAGGCAAGAAGCAGACTCCACACTGAGCAGGGACCCAGAGTCAGGCCCATCCCAGGACCCTAAGATCATGACCTGAGCTGAAGGCAGACCCTTTTTTTTTTTTTTTTTTTTTTAAAGATTCTTATTTATTTATTTGACAAACAGAGATCACAAATAGGAAGAGAGGCAGGCAGATAGAGAGGGAGGGGGAAGCAGGATCCCTGCTGAGCAGAGAGCCAGATTAGGGGCTCTATCCCAGGACCCTGAGATCATGCCCTGAGCCAAAGGCAGAGACTTTAACCCACTGAGCCACCCAGGCACCCCTGAAGGCAGATCTTAAGCAACTGACCCAGACACCCCTTGATGGTGTTTTCTATTTTTTTTTTTAAAGATTTTATTTATTTATTTGACAGAGAGAGATCACAAGTAGGCAGAGAGGCAGGCAGAGAGAGAGGAGGAAGCAGGCTCCCCGCTGAGCAGAGAGCCCGACGCGGGACTCGATCCCAGGACCCCGAGATCACGACCCAAGCCGAAGGCAGTGGCTTAACCCACTGAGCCACCCAGGCAGATGGTGTTTTCTATTTATTTTATTTTATTTTTTTAAAAGATTTTATTTATTTATTTTACAGACTGAGATCACAAGTAGGCAGAGAGAGAGAGGAGGAAGCAGGCTCCCCGCTAAGCAGAGAACCTGATGTGGGGCTCAATCCCAGGATCCTGGGATCATGACCCGAGGTGAAGGCAGAGGCTTTAACCCACTGAGCTACCCAGGCGCCCCTCTATTTAGTTTTAATTTCACCAATATTGGAGTTTTTCTGGAGCATGTATTCTGAAAAGTGGGATTAATTTAGCTGTGGTTAAAGAAATAATACTATCAAATTAGACTAATTCTAAACTGAGATTTCCTTAAATGTTTAATCTTTGAAAGGTAATTTAATTATGATATAGCCACTCTCTGAGATCACCTTCTGCCCTTTGAAAAGGAGATAATGAGACATAATTAAGAGACTTGTGTTTACATAACATAAGGTATGCAAAGTGTCGGGGAACACTGCTGGCAGGAAATGAGCACTGAAATGATGACAAGCCATAAAAATTGTTCACTCAGTTAAATGAAATTTAACAGCATTTAATACACACATTGTACCATGTGCTTGGATTCTCTGGTAGCAAGTTTTATTTTGTTTGTGGTAAAAAGTTCTATATTACAGTTACTTTTTGCAAAATAGAGCTACCTTCAGTTATCACTCAGCTTTACTCTAAAAAATATAGGGTTTCAGGTCAGTATTCAGAGAAAACAGCAGGAAAAACAGGAGAAACACATCATTTCAAAATCATAAAAATGTGTACATGATGGCCAGCTACGTTACTTGCTCTGAATAGCAGTAAATCAGTAGAACTTGTTGAAACCAACTATTTCCTCATACACCATTTTGTGCCTGCCATGGACTTCAAATCTGAGCATAAGAATAATAGCCCTTATATACACTTCCCTTCTACTAGAAAAGAAATTCTATGAAAAATGTAAATAATAAATAATTCAAATGTACAGTGCTAAACACTTTTCATCTATCACAGGGTATCTCTCTTTTTGAAAAGAGAAAAACTTTAGTAGTCTATGGATGTAAGATTTGCATTTCCCAATAGAATCTGAATTAATGTTATTTAAAATAAATGGGAGATATACATGAACAATACAATTCTCAATAGTCTAATTATTTTCCTTATTTTTAAAATAGTTATAAGCTTAATTAATTTTATCATACATTTTAGTATAATGTTTTCAGCTTTTTACAGATTATTGGTTGATATGTCCTACAGTCTTTTCTTTACATATATTCTAAATCCTGTAGAACTAAGTGGGTATTGCTTGGCTCTTCATAAATTACAAAGAACAGAGAGTGATTAGTCATATTTTATGGATTTTGTGCCAAAATTTATGATTTTAAGATACATTTATATGCAAATAATTTTGATTTACATAATTTTTCAAAATTCTCTTTGTATTTAATTAGTAAGTTACATCTATTTTAAAATGTAGTTTAGCTACAATTTACACTTCTTGTTTGACTATTTCCAGAGAAGAAAAATATTTATTATCAGTAATATGTAGGAATTAGATAATATGTGGACAAGAAGTTTTTGCAGTTACTGCTTTACACCAGGGATTCTGTAATAGTATGATATTATCTCTCAAGGCAAACAGATTATTCTTATCAGCAGGTTTAATCAAATTTCTAGGGCAAAACCTTCCTTGACATTGAGAGATTGGGAAAGTGATTGTTTGCATCATGGCAGTGCAAAATAAACGTTTATGTGGGCAAATTCTCTTTTCATTTTCATTTGTACACATTAAGAACAAAAATGCCTAAAGCCTATGGGATATCATATGTATAGTGGCCCTTACTGCTGAATTTACAAGTAACAGTTTTCAAAAAGCAAGTATTTCTTTTGACCATCGATCTTCACTTTACTCAAACTTTTCTTAAAAGGCTAGAATCTCTCAAGAGAAATGTACCTTACTTTAAATAATAGGGAGAAATGTTCAAAGATGTCAGACTTGCACTGAGAAGACTGACATAACTAATATGTTTTCCTATTAAAGAATACTTTTCTCTGAAATATTGAAAATAGTGTAAAGGTGTTTACTTAAGAAAAAGTAAAGTGAATTATGAGACTATGTAAACAATTTACTTAAGTGATACTATCTGTTTTTTAATGTAGACAGTTCCCAAATCAAGAACTTGAAAGAAATGATACAGTCTCACCACATACACATAGGCAAATGTACACAAACCCCAAAACATGGATTAGATTAGATCTTGTTGATAAAGATTGTATAATTTACATCAGATTAATATGGGTCAGTATAAACAAGACTATTATAAATTTAACTTGAGTTTATCTTATCTAGAGTTTAGCAGCAGACCACGTACTCATTAACATTTCACTTCTTTTTGTAAACAGGACTCAATGTATTACATATTTAGGAAAAGGGACTATTTTAAACTCCCTTTATTTCCTTCTAACTTCAGAATTTCATTTTTTAATTTATCATTTTTTTAGAATTTTAATTCCAATATAGTTCATAGAGTGTTATATTAGCGTCAGGTGTACAATATAGTGATTCAACAATTCTACACATTCCCAGCGCTCATCATGATAAGTGTACTGTTGATCCCCTTCACCTATTCCACCCATCACCCCACCCATATACTTCCCATCTGGTAACTATCAGTTTGTTGCTAACCCTGAGATTAAAAGACTATTTTTTTTCTTTTTTTGGTTTTTCTCTCCCCCACCACTTTGCTTTTTTTTGTTTGTTTCTTAAATTCCTCATACCAGTGAAATCATACGGTATTCGTCTTTTTCTGACTTATTTTGCTTAGCATTATATTTTCTAACTCTATCGATGCTATTTCAAATGGCAAGATTTCATTTATTTTTATGGATGAATATATATACAGAATGGAATATTATTCAGTCATAGAAATACGTGATGGGATATTATCAATTCATTTTCTTTATCCATTAATCTATCAATGGACACTTGGGATCCTTCCATAACTTGGCTACTGTAAATAATGCTGCCATAAACATACAGGTGCATATATCCTTTTGAAGTAGCACTTTTGAATTTTTTTGAGTTCTTTGGATTAATTCCCAGTGCAATTACTGGATCATGTGGTAGTTCTATTTTTAATTTTTTGAGGAATATCCATGTTTTTCACAGTGGTATTCACCAGTTTGCATTCCAACCAATAGTGCATGAGTGCTCCTTTCTTTTGATTTATTAATGTTTAAAATTGAGAAAAGAAAAAAAAAGTAAAAGTAAAAAAAACGAACAAATTGAGTAAAGAGTATGATGCATTCAGTTATTTATTTAGTCACTTGGTAAGAAAAGGAAAAGCAGTTTTCAAAGTACTGGCACTCTGGAATGGTCCCCTAACCTATTACTCTTCTCAGAACAGGAACATTTTTTGGCACAGAGGGCCAGAAAGTCTCCTGTAGAAGACCCCTGCTTGGTAGGACAGTCTGTTATTGCGGATAATTCAAATTCTCTAAACAAGTAAGAGCCATGTTGTTGGTCATGTCATCTGTGTCTTTTGGAAATTTGTATTATGATAACTTTAATCTCAACTATCTTTCATGGAGTAACCCTACAAATTTTAAAATGCTCACCTCTCTGAACCAGAAATGTTTCACTTTCTTCAGATTAAATATCTTAATTCTTTAAATCATTCTTTTTTTACATAAGCTAATTATCAGTCCCCTGTCTGTTCCAAGGTTTGTATCTTTTTTTCTGAATACAAGTTTGCATTAATATATTAATGATAATCCAGACAGGCATCTCTTTCCAGCATGTTGGAAGCCACAATAAATTCACTTTTCATATGAATTGTTTCTAGTCATGTCATTTTTGGCCTGTCATTTATGAATATTTTAATTTATTCATTTATTTTTTTAGGAATCTAAACACAAGTCTTTATAAATGTTTCTATTCATTTAAAACCTTTTCCTTCAAAGTTACTCCATGGTTGGTTTAACAAGTCTGAGTCTCAGTGTACCATTATATATATGTGCTGCCGAAGCGAGCACGATAATCAGTGTACCATTATAGAAGGACCTGCTCTTCTCAGTCTTGTTTGATAGATTTGATACACATATTTTCTAACTGTGATAAAGGGCAACTGTGATAAATAGGCTAAGACCAGAGACATACTAATCTGTGAAAAAAGCTAGGGAATTTCCTCAAGAAAAAAAGTATTTCTTTTGTAATTTCTTCATCGGTTTGCACAGATATAATGAAAAGCTAGCTCAAATCTTAAAATCAGGTTGTGCGAGTCCTTCACTTTTTTTTTTTTTTAATTTTCAAAATTGATTTGGCTGTTCTAGCTGCTTTGTTTTTTCATGTATTTTAGAATCAGTATGTAAACTTCTACTAAAACAAAACTGAAACAAAACAAAAAAATAGTCAAAAACTGTAGACATTTTGTTATTCTGTGGAATCTACTGAATAATTTAGTAGAGAAATAGTTTAGCAATATGAAAACTTTGAACCTACTGACATGGTACATATTTCTATTTAAATCTTTGAACTTTCTCATGATAATTTTTCATCTCCATTTAATGCACTAAATTTTATCAAGATAATGCTAACCTCATAAATTGAGGTGGAATGTATTTCTTCTTCCATGATCTGGAGGATCTGGGGTAAAATTTCTTCCTTAAATGTTTGTTAAAATTTGCTGGTGAAGTCGTCTGTGCCTGGAGTTGTCTTTGAGGTTAGGCTTTAATTATTAATTAAATGTATAGGGGGGAAAAGATAGAAGGTTATTCAGGGTATACATTTCTTCCAGGTTAAGTTTTGGTAGTCTGTGTCTTTGAAATAATTATCAATTTCATTGAAGTCATTAAATTCATTGACATGAATTCTTCACAACATGCTCTTTATCCTAAATATTGTCTAAAGTAGTATATGTCTTCTCTTTCATTTTCTTTCTTTTTTTTTTTTTAAGATTTTATTTATTTATTTGACAGGCAGAGTTCACAAATAGGCAGAGAAACAGGCAGAGAGAGAGGAGGAAGCAGGCTTCCTCCTGAGCAGAGAGCCCGATGTGGGGCTCAATCCCAGGACCCTGGGATCATGACCTGAGCTGAAGGCAGAGGATTTAACCCACTGAGACACACAGGCGTCCCCTCTTTCATTTTCTTGATCAGTCAGGGTAGAGTTTTATCTATTATCTTGACTTTTTAAAGAAACTATCTTTTGATTTCTTTAATGTACTCTGTTTTTTTGTTTTTAATTTATTTTAGCTCTTATCTTTAATACTCTCTCCTGTCTGCTTATTTTGTATTTAATTTGCTCTTTCTTTTTCTAGGTTCTTAAAGTAGTGGCTTAGAATATACTTTTGACTCTTGTCTTTTTTTTTAGCATAAACCTTTCATTCTATAAATCTCACTCTACCACGTTTTAGTGGTGTCCCAAAAGTCTTGACATATTATACTTCAATTTATGTTTAACTCAAAATATGTCTTAATTTCACTTGTGACTATCACTTTGACCCATGGCTTATTTAGACATGTGTTAATTTCCAAATATTTGTGAAAAGACCCAATGTCATCCTGCTATTGATTTTTAGTTTAAATTATTTGCTGTTAGATAATATACATTACATGATTTCAGTTCTCTTCAAATTTGTTTAATGTTCCAGAATACAAGTTACCTGGGTGAATGTACCATGTTCACTTGAGAAGAATGTACACTGTGCTCTTATTGGGTGGTATGCTAAAAAACTGTCAATTACTTCAAGTTGGTTAATAATGTTATTCAAGGGGCGCCTGCGTGACTCAGTGGTTTAACCCTTTGCCTTTGGCCAGGTCATGATCTCAGAGTCCAGGGATCAAGCCCCACATCAGACTCTCTGCTCAGCAGGGAGCCTGCTTCCCTTCCTCTCTCTCTGCCTACTTGTGATCTCTCTCTCTGTCAAATAAATAAAATCTTTAAAAAAATTATATTATCCAAGTCTTATATAACCTTACTGATTTCTGACTGCTTGTTCTGTTGATTACTGAGAGACAGTAAAAGTAGATTCAACCATAAAAGTAGATTTATTTTTTCTATCAGTGTTATCAGTTTTTGCTTCATGTGTATTAAAGTTTTCTTGTTAAATGTGTACACATTTTTCATGCCATTCACATTATTGTAAGTATTGATATGGTTGGATTTAAACCTAAGACATTGCTAGTTGATTTCTATTTGCCCCATCTATTTCCCATTGTTATTCTCCTTCTTTTGAATTGAATCTCTCTCCACCAGTGGTTTATTAGTTATATCTCTTAGGCCTTTTGGGTGTGTCCTTTTGGGCACTGTCTCTCTTCTCAGTTATAGTCAAATTCTGTTTTCTCTCTGTGATTGTGCTTACTCATGGGTATGTGAGT
Source organism: Neogale vison (assembly GCF_020171115.1). Taxonomy (NCBI): domain Eukaryota; kingdom Metazoa; phylum Chordata; class Mammalia; order Carnivora; family Mustelidae; genus Neogale; species Neogale vison. The sequence continues at coordinate 136,818,668 of NC_058101.1, forward strand.
GTTACCCACCCTCTTAGAGGCAATTCAGTTCTACTTGTTCCTCTGCTCTGGAAGGGTCTTGCCTTTCATCCCTCCCCTCAAAAAAAATTTATTTCTTCTTCAGCTATAGAAGGAAACTGGCTAGGGGGCAAAATGGTTTGCAATCTGTGCTCTAGAGCAAAGGAGTTTTGCTTTTAGTCTTCCTTATCCCCAAACCAAGGGATCTCATTAACAATGGGAGGGTTTGTTGCCCCTCTCCCAGAGGCTTAACACTTCTACACACCTGTACTACTCAGGGTCTCTCAGATCTTGGCCCTGTCCCAAATCTATCTCCTGAGCACCAATGAAAGCCCATGGAAAGAAGATAGCAATGAATGTAAATCCCTGTTATGTTGAGGGTCCCAAGTGTCTCACACTGATCATATTCCCATACTTCAGCTCTAGTAACTTAGAAAATTTCCCGGGTTTTTTATTGCTTGGAAGGTAGCTATCTTTTCCTCACATGTTCTCAAACAGTTCACGTGACCTGTCCTCAGTAGACACATCTTGTCTTTCTTTGGAATTTAGTTTACAATCTTACTACTATAGCTTTCTGATGAACTAAAGAAAAAATATTAATTTTTAGATTTTGGTTTTTTTTCTTTACGTTCAAATGGGAATACTTAAGTGGGGATAACTTTCTTTTGGGACTTTCTATATCCTAAATAGCTCAAGTCTTATTTTCTCATGTAAGTCTAAGAGGATCTCTTCAGCATCTTTTATCCAAGTGTATGTTAAAAATATCTGCTTTGCTAGAAGGTATTAGAAATTAAGCAAGAAAAACAAACAAACACATAATCAAACAAAAAATGGTTTGGGTAATTAATCACTTGTTTCCAAAAGATATATATGACTACAGTTTTGATTAGGGATTTGAAATATTCTCTCATTCTTTCTCTCCCTTCCCTCTTTAACATTCTGTTAATTAGGGAAATTTGACTTTACTTCTAACAATCAACACCTCTACTATGTTGAATAGTTCTATAAACACACCTTTATTTTGTTTAATATCCCAACCTTTTTCTTGGAGAAAGTGAGAAGTTTTATTCTTTTTGATTTAGACCTATGAAGATTTACCATTAATATGACAAATTGAAATTTTCAAATGACAAACAGATTAACAATAAAAAAATTCTGTTAATTTGTTATTATATTTATGTGAGTATGGTCAACAATAATGATGCCATACATTTATCTATAAAATTGTTTTTAGCCATAGAAGAGTAAAGGCTTCTGAACTAATTGACTATGCTAATTTACATCTTAGGGCATGAGGTACTAAAAATCTTTAATATTGAGATTCCCTCTCCTATAGTTTGAATTTCTGTTAAATATTATTTATAGTGTCCAAAAAAACCCTCTGTTTTTTCCATTTTCTGAATTCAAACAGCCAGAATACTTCTAATGTCAATAATGGCATCAGAATTTTGTTGGAAAGATCAAGGATATTAATTAATTACTTACTTAATTAAGGTTTTTATTTAAGAGAGAAAGAACAGGAGAGAGAGAAAGAGAGAGAGAGAGAGCTCATGTACAGGAGCAGGGGAAGGGGCAGGAAGGGGAGAGAGAGAAGCAGACTCCCCACTGAGGAGGGAGCCCAATGTGGGACTTGATCCCAGGACTCCAGGATTGTGAGCTGAGCTGAAGGTAGATGTTTAATCAGCTTGAGCCACCCAGGCCCCTCAGATCAAGGATATTTAAGGAAAAGTCATCTAAGGATTTGGAATTTAAGAAACAAAACAAAGGATCTTAAGAGGAAAAGAGGAAAACCAAGAAAAAGACTCTATAGACTATAGAAAACAGATGATTACCAGAGAGGAAGTGGATAAGGGAATGGTGAAATTGGTGATGAAGATCAAGGGGTTTACTTGTTGGATGTCCTATGTAAGTGTTGAATCGCTACACTGTACATCTCAAACTAATATTATACCATATGTTAACTAATTGAAATTTGAATAAAAACTTTAAAAAAGTTATGGAAGGAAACAAAACAAATTCTTTATATATGTATATTTAAGCATGAGGTTATTTTTTGTTATGTCTTAAACTATTCAAAATGGGCCCAATAGAGAGTAGTCAATGTGAAACTAGGCCTTCATTTTCCATTTCTGTATATGGAAACTTTCATTGCTCCCTTCCTGTCAAATGATTTCTTAAATAATTTGTTTGTTATCTTGCATGGTGTTTTAGATTTCAGTTTTAGTGAGCTAGCTTTTGTGGATTTTAAACATTGTTTATCCTTTGTAGGCAATTTTTATTCATCACCAGAGGCATTTGTTGCTACATTATAGAGATTTCTGCAAAGAAAGCTCTGTTTCATTATTGAAACCTTGAGATGACTTCAATAAAGTGTATTGTTATGTTAAGTCTATCAACCAGAGCATGGTACCATTTTATTGTAAGTTGTATTCTTGGTTCTTCTGCTCTCAAGTTGTCTGTATCTAATAAAGAAAAGAAGCTGAATCAAGGACCCACTTTGCCCTAAGCCAGGTACTCCACTAATTCCAGTACTCCTCAATTTTTTGAGTTTTGCTTTTTCTCTAAAGGTTTAAAGCACAAACTAGTGTAAGCAAAACTTAACCAGCATTCATATATTTGGATCCCGAGATCAACAGCATTTAGTCATTTTATTGAGGATTCTTTAAAAGATTAAAAAATAACATTATAAATACTTTGGTTGCCCATTTTTTTCATGATCTTTCTCTAACTTCACATAAGATGCAGTACAGTGGGGGCACTGGGGTGGTTCAGTCAGTTAAGTGTCTAATTCTTGGTTTTTCGTCAGGTTGTGATCTCAGAGTTGTGAGGTCCGGCCCTGAGTCAGACTCCACACTGAGTGTGGAATATCCTTAAGGTTGTCTCTCCTTCTCCCTCTGTCCTCCCCTCACACTGCTCCATGCACAGTCTCTCTAAAATAAGTAAGTAAATCTTTAAAAAAAAAGATGCAACTACAATGAACTTATATTAAAATCTCCATATGGTATTCTTTCTAGATCTTGGGAAGAAATTTAATATTTCAGTTGAATCTCTTAACATATTCTTTTCCTTAAGTGGTTTTTTTTTTTTTTCTCTGTGAATCTATTTCAGTGAAGTTTGTTTCCCACTATTTTGTTTTCCATGCTTTTGTTTTCTGTGTTTCTTGGGTGATGAAAGTATGCTTGGGGGGCCCCTGGGGGCTCATTCAGTTATGTGTCCTATCTTCAGCTTGGGTCATGATCCTAGGGTCCTGGGATCGAGTCCCTCATGGGCTCTCTGTTCAGTGGAGACCCTGCTTCTCCCTCTCTCCTTGTTCTCCCCTTCCCGTTTATGCTCTCTCTGTCAAATAAATAAATAAAATCTTAAAAAAAATTAAAAATAAAAAGCATCCTTGGGTGTGATATTGTTTTTATCTTTACTTCTTCTAGGGTCCTGTGGAATTCCCTAGTTCTCAGCTTCTATGCTGTTTTGCTTGAATCCAGTACCTACCCTACAGGGTTAGAGAATATCTAATATCTTTCAGATGACTGTTCATTTACTCAATACCCAGTGAAGACTTTGTCCATTATTAGTACTTCTCTAAGAGGCTGAGAAGAGTTTTCCTTATTTCCCTTTAAAGACTCTGAGACCTTAGCGACCCGGTTCACTTAAAGTAGCTCAGTTTCAGCTCCCCTTTCTGAATCTTGCGAAGTCAGACCCAAAAGCCTTCATCATTATAACTTAACAGTGCCCGTGCCCTTTGTAAACAGTTCCCAATTGAGCTCACCAGTACATTTTGACTAAATAAATATAAATATAATTATAAGTACATTAAGTTATAATGCATTAATAATTATAAACTACATCGATAATATTCATATATAATAATTTATATTTATTACATACTATGTATTTCTTACATATTTATATAATTATAAATTATAATTAAGCTTACATATTTAAAACTATATATTTATATATTTCTTTATCTGTCAGATAACTTCAAAATACTGAATGGAAATTTTATCTCTGAGTATTTTCAACAATCCTCAGAGGGTATTCTTTTTTTTTTTTTTTTTAATTTTATTTATTTATTTGACATAGAGAGATCACTAGCAGACAGAGTGGCAGGTGGGGTGGGGGGAAGCAGGCTCCCTCCTAAGCAGAGAGGCCAATGTGTGGCTTTACCCCAGGACGCTGAGATCATGACCTGAGCCGAAGGCAGAGGCTTAACCCACAGAGCCACCCAGATGCTTCTCAGAGGGTGTTTTATTTATACATCTTCATTATTTTTTAACTCTTTGAGATAATTTTAGAGTCGTATGGAATTGTAAGAAATTATAAAGTTCTGTACACATTTTGCCCCATTTCCCGAAATGGTAACATCTTGCAGAACTATAATACAATATATCAAAATAATTTCCTGGTTGTATTATCAAGATACAGAACACTGCCATGACCATAAGGATCCTTCATATTTTTTCTTATGGTCATGGTCACTTCCCTCGTAGGCCCACCCCCTCCTTAACCACTGGTAATCACTAATCTCTTCTTCATTTGTATAATTTTGTCATTTAAAAAATGCCATATCAACAGAATCATATAGTGCATAATCTTTTGATACTGGCTTTTTTCACTGGGCATAGTATTCTAGAGATTCATCCAGATTGTTACATGTTTCAACAGTTTATCCCTTTTTTATTACAAGTGTTAATTCATGGTACACATGAAATATAGTTTATTTAAACATTCATCCTAAGAAGTACATTTGGGTTGTTTCTAGTTTTTGACTTATTAATAAAGCTGATATAAATATTCATGCACTAGTTTTTGTATGAACATAAATTTTCATTTCTCTGGGTAATTACCCAGGAATTTTTGACTGTTGGGTTATATAGAAGCTATGTGTTTAGCTTTTAAGAAATGGCAAAATTGGGGCACCTGGTTGGCTCAGTGGGTTAAGCCTCTGCCTTCAGCTCAGGTCATGATCTCAGGGTCCTAGGATTGAGCCCACATGGAGCCCTGCATTGGGCTCTCTGCTCAGCAGGAAGCCTGCTTCCCTCTCTGTCTCTGCCTGGGTGGATCAGTGGGTTAAGCCTCTGCCTTTGGCTCAGGTCATGATCCCAGAGTCCCGGGATCGAGTCCTGCATCTGGCTCTCTGCTCGGCAGGGAGCCTGCTTCTTCCTCTCTCTCTCTGCCTGCTTGTGATCTCTCTCTGTGTCAAATAAATAAACAAAATCTTAAAAAGAAAGAAAGAAATGGCCAAATTGTTTTCCCGTGTGGCTGTATCATTTTCATTCCCACCAGCAACACATGAGTGATCCAGTTTCTCTACATCCTCAATATCCTTAACATTGTCACTATTTTTTTATTTTAGCATAGTGATATGTGATGATATCTCATTGTGTTTTGATTTGTATTTCCCTATGGGTAGTGATAATAAATATGTTTCCATGTGCTTATTATCATCTGTATATCCTCTTTAGTAAAAATGCTCCTTCATGTGATCCGAAGGGGCATGTGAACCCGAATGTTTATAGCAGCAATGTCCACAATAGCCAAACTATGGAAAGAACCTAGATGTCCATCAACAGATGAATGGATAAAGAAGATGTGGTATATATACACAATGGAATACTATGCAGCCATCAAAAGAAATGAAATCTTGCCATTTGCGATGACGTGGATGGAACTAGAGGGTATTATGCTTAGCGAAATAAGTCAATCAGAGAAAGACAACTATCATATGATCTCCCTGATATGAGGAAGTGGAGATTCAATGTGGGGGTTTGGGGGGGTAGGAAAAGAATAAATGAAACAAGATGGGATTGGGAGGGAGACAAACCGTAAGTGACTCTTAATCTCAAAAACAAACTGAGGGTTGCTGAGGGGAGAGGTCCCGGGAGAGGGGGGTGGGGTTATGGACACTGGGGACGGTTATGTGCTATGGTGAGTGCTGTGAAGTGTGTAAACCTGGCGATTTACAGACCTGTACCCGTGGGGATAAAAATACATTATATTTTTATAAAAAAATTTAAAAATTTAATAAAATAAAACAACAACAAAAATAATTATTAAAATGTTAAAACTGAAGCAGAAGGGAGTTGGGGGAAATTGGAAGGGGAGGTGAACCATGAGAGACTATGGTTCTGAAAAACAATCTGAGGGTTTTGAAGGGGTGGGGAGTGGGAGGATGGGGTACTAGGTGGTGGGTATTATAGAGGGCACGGATTGCATGGAGCACTGGGTGTGGTGCAAAAATAATGAATATTGTTATGCTGAAAATAAATAATAAATAAATAAATAAATAAAAACTGAAGCAGAGTAATGCAGATAGAATTGGAGGCCCTGAAGGAGAGGAATGAACAGAGTAAAGACAGAAAAATATTTAAAGATTTAATAGCCAAAATCTTTCTATAAACCCACAGATCTAAAAAGGTCAACACTTTCTTACTATATATAGTATATATTATACTATATATATATATATATATATATTACTATATAAAGTCTACACTATCTTACTATAAACCTACAGATCTAAAAATGTCAACACTACTTACTGAGGAAAACTACAGTAGTAGACATCATAACCAAAGTGAATGGCAAAGAGAAAACCAGATGTGATCCATATACACTATGGAGAATTATGCCTCCATCAGAACATAGACAGGACTGGAAGAGATTATGCTGAGTGAAATAAGTCAAGCAGAGAGAGTCAATTATCATATGGTTTCACTTATTTGTGGAGCATAACAAATAGCATGGAGGATATGGGGAGTTAGAGAGGAGAAGGGAATTGGGAGAAATTGAAAGGGGAGGTGAACCATGACAGACTATGGACTCGGAAAAACAATCTGAGGGGTTTGAAGTGGCAGGGGGGTGGGAGGTTGGGGGAACCAGGTGGTGGGTATTAGAGAAGGCACAGATTGCATGGAGCACTGGGTGTGGTGCAAAAATAATGAATACTGTTATACTGGAAAAAAAAAAATCATCCGAAGGAGTGAGGGACGAAACACGCTTTAAGGTGCTAACAGGACAAATACTTGCCCACCTGGAATACTATAATAAGTAGAAATACCTTCTCTTCTTACCTTGTGTAAGGGAAACATTGAATTAGGGATAATATCAAAAGCATGATCCATAAAAGGACAAAATTATAGACTGAAATTCATCAAAATTTAAAACTCCTGCTCTTTGAAAGGCAGTGTTAAGAGAATGAAAAGAAAAGCCACATACTGGGAGACAATACTTGCAAATCATATGTCTGATAAAGTACTCATATCCAAAATATTTTTTTTAAATGACTCAAAACTCAATAATAAAAAAAAAATAAGAAGAAGATAGGGTCAAAGCATCTGAAGTAATACTTCTTCAGGACTTACATGGATAACAAATAAGCACACAGAAAGATGTTCTATGTTATTAGTCACTAGGACAATGCATATTAAATGTATAATGACATACTGTTACCCACCTCACAGGATGGCTAAAATTTAAAAAGACATGGGGCACCTGGGTGGCTCAGTGGTTTAAGCCTCTGCCTTGGGCTCAGGTCATGATCTCAGGGGCCTGAGATCGAGCCCCACATTGGGCTCTTTGCTCAGTGGGGAGCCTGCTTCCCTCTTTCTATGACTGCCTCTCTGCCTACTTGTGATTTCTTTCTCTGTCAAATAAATAAATAAAATATTTTAAAAATAAATAAATAAAATTTAAAAAGACAGACACTACCAACTGTTGAGGATGTGAAGAAACTGGAACTCCAATACATTACTAGTAGGAATGAAGATGACACAATCACATTGGAAAACAATGTAGCAGTTCTTACAATATTAAACATATATCTGCCAACAGACTCAGTCATTTCACGCCTAAGTATTTAACCAAGACAAATGAAAGGGTCTGTTCATACAAAGACTTGAATACAAATGAGCACAGATTTATTTGTAATAACTGGGAACAAGTCAAATATCCATCAACAGGTGAATGATAAACGAATTATGGTATATCCATACAATGAAGTATTTCTTGGCAATAAAAGTGAATAAATTTTTGACACATGAAAAAAATGTTCCTTCATGCCTTTCATCATTTTTTGACAGCATTCTTGAGTGTATCTCTGCATAGTTTCTTTTAAGTGGTCTCTCTAGATACTATATTATATACATGTACCATCACAATCTACTGGTATTGTCATTTTGCCAGCTTGAGTGAACTCTAGAAAATATATCTCCTTTTCTGTCCCTTTACCCTACACCATTTACAATATAATTATCTGGAATATATTTTCTATAAATATTTAGAATCACATTAGTTATAATATTTGCTCAAACCATCAAACATAATTGAGAAAACTCAATAGAAGAAGGAAAGTTTTTTGTATTTACTCAAATTTTTCTTTTTCTTTCTTTCTAAAGTTCTGAGGTTCCTTCTTATATATATATAAGAAATCACAAGTAGGCAGAGAGGCAGTCATAGAAAGAGGGAAGCAGGCTCCCCACTGAGCAATAGCCATTCTTTTTCAGAAGATCTGGTGAGTATAAATTCTCTGTTGTTTTTTGTTTTGTTTTATTTGAGAGTTTGACTACTCCTTTGTTGCCAAAGAGTATTTTCATTTGGCAAAAGACTCTGGGTTGACAGTTCTTTTAGCATAGGAGATACCTTATGTCACTTTCTTCTGGCCTGATTGTTTCTCATGAGAAATCCACTGTCTTTCAAATTGTTTTTCCCCTCTAGGTAAATATTGTTTTCCTCTTGTTGCTTTAAAGATTTTCATTTTGTCTAGTTTTTAGGAGTTTGACTATGATACATCTTGGTATGGATTTATTTGGGTTTATATTATTTGATATTTGCTCAGCTTCTTGAATCTACTGGTTGAGGTCTTTTGCCAGATTTAAGAAATTTTCCATTGTTATTTGAATACTTTTTCAGCCCTCTATCTGATTCCTGTCTTCCTCCCAAGACTCAATGACACAATGTTAGATCTTTTGCTATAATCCTGCAGGTGCTTAGGGGATCTCTTCTCCTTTTATTTATTCTTTGTGTGTATATTTTCTGTTTATATTGCATATTTTTACTGTTATATTTTCAAGTTCACAGAGCCTTCTCTCTGTTTCCTACATTATGCATTGAATCAATTCATTGACGTTCTTATTTTGGTTGTTGTCCTTTTCAACTAAAGAATTTCCATTTTTTTAAAATATTTTCTCTTTTGCTGATACATTTCATTTCTTTGCTAAAACTTTATTATTATTTGTTTCAAGTATGTTTGTAATTGATCATTGAAGTATTTTTATCATGGCTAGATTAAAATATTTGTCATATAATTCTAACATATCTTTCTCTCAATGTTAACATCTATTGGTTCTTTTTCATTTAATTGGCTATCTTCTTGGTTGTTGGAATGATGAGCAGTTTTCTATGAAAACCTAGACCCTTTGGTATTAGTTTTATAAAATAATGACATCAGCAGTGGGTATGATCTCAGTTTTCTACTTTAGCTAACTACTTCTGACACTGGTCTGGCAGGGGAACTAAGGGAATCACTATCTCATACCAGATGGTATCAGAAGTTCAGCTTCATCACTCAGGCTGTTTGTCACTGATGTTCTATGCTGCCTGGTTACTATTGAGTAGGTGTGGGAGTTCCTATTTTCTAGTAGGCCATCACTGACAAGTGGTACAAGTGCCCGCTACTGTTGTCATGTGACTTCCACTGACAATAGTGTGAAAGGGTCTCATTACCATTGGGTGATCATGAAAGTTGACTTTATGTATGCTTCCTTTTATACAACTCCAGTGAGAAATAGGGAGGGTGCTTCACTATTTCTAGGTGGGAGTAGACGTCTACACTCACTACATAGTCTGCACTGATAGCTCAGTTGAAGGCTGAGGGTGTGGGATCATTTCCACCCAGTGGGGATGAAAGTCACAATTCCTTGCTCTGCTTCTCTGTCAACCCCCTGGCAGATGATAAGGGTGTTTCATTAAAGACTAGGCCCTTTCTGGTTTGAGTGATGGTTGACTAGAATTTTTTTTCTATCTTATTTAGGTGTAATAGAGCAATTATTGTCAAAAAGGTTTTAGTCTTCCTATTGATCCTTTCATTGTTTTTTGGCTAGAGAGATCCTATTGATCCTTTCATTGTTTTTTGGCTTTTGTTAGGACTTTTTTTTTTTCCTCCTGTTCCCAATGGTGTACCCATGTTTTGGGTATATTAAGCTAAAAGAAAACCCAAGGAACTCACCTTATATGTCATTCCTTGGTTCCAAGCTAGTCTACTTTCTCTCCAGGATTCAGAATCTTCCTATTTGTTTTATATATACTTTCCAAGTTTCCTGTTGTACTTAACAGGAGGACTAGGGGAAAATATGTCTAATGTATCTTCCCAGAAGCAGAAATTTTCCATTAATTTTAAAATGATTTTTCAAAGGATTTCTGGGTGACTCAGTATGTTAAGTGCCTGACTCTTGATTTCAGCTCATGTCTTTCAATTTCAGGGTTGTGAATACAAGCCCTGCATTGGATTCCCTATTGGGCATGGCACCTACATAAAAATAAGTAAATAAATAAAATTTTAAAAAATGATTCTTAAATCTTTAAAAAAAATACCCAACTGAATAAAAAAGAACCGGTAGATGCTAACATTAAGAAGATAAATATGTTAGAGAGAAGCCTAAGTGTAGTATGTAAAGTTCACCTTTTCAATTATTAAAGACCAATGTAAATATAGCAGAAAACTGGATAAAATGGATTTTTAAACATAGAGCTGTAGCTATTTAACTTAATGTCAGTTATCAACTCCTATTTTCTCCAATCACTTCCCGATTAGTAGAGTGTGGTGTGCTAGCTATTAGCCATAGCAGTAGGATGGCATAAAATAAGAAGGGTATTAAATGTAGATCCAATCAAAAGCAAAAGAATTCCACAGCTCCCAAGGTACCACCCCACTTCTAAACTTAAACCTACTGAGTCTTCCTGTGCTTCCTAGCTTATAATTATATGTCTCCCATTTTTTAATAGGGTTGTAACATTCTCTTCCTTAATTTGTGTAATTTTTTTTATTGTGGGAGATTTTAAAAATTTCAGCAAAACTTTCCTCTTTTTGCATATACTATCACAATATGACATTGCACTCCCTCCCATCTATGTTAGACAAAAGTCTAAGATAACCACCATCATTGGCAGTCTCTATTCTATATCACCTATAGTATCTTCCCTTGGGTATAGCCAGGAACAGGCATTATTATGGGATATGTCTTTCATAATTAGGTTGTATGATATGGCAAAGGCGAAGGGATCTTGGAGATAGATATATTTAAGGTCCCTAGTCAGTTGACTTTGAGTTAAGTCGAAAGGAAGAACAATATAACTGGACCTAACATAAAATGATGAGCCCTTTAAAATTATGTAGAGTTAAAGTAAAAGGTAAAGCAGGAAATGCATTCCTACTGCACAAACTCTAACGAAACTACCGTGAGTTTTATACCTTCAAAGAAATGAGTTCTGCCAATAGTCAGGTGAGTGTGGAAAAGATCCCTAAGCCTCATATAAGACCCTATCCCTGACCCATACTTGATTATAGTTTTATGAATCCCTAACAAAAGATCTACCTGAGACTTGTCTGAGCTCCCAATTCATGGAAGCTGAGAAATAATAAATGCATGTTGTTTAAAGCTAAATTTGTGATAATTTATTATTCAATAAATTCAATTATCAAATTTGTGATAATTTATTATTCAATGTAGAATCACTAATATGGTGTCCTTTTCTCCTCACCTTTTGATTGAGTTGGCAATGTGACTTGCTTTGGCCAATGGGATATTGCAAAATGTAACACCAACAAGGCTTAGACAACATTTCCAGGGTGGGACTTAAAACTCTGAGAGCACCACAAGGGCAAAGATGAATTTGTAAAACAGAAGAGGAAAAGCACATAGCCTGGTTACCCTCATCAACCCAGGAGGCATCAAGCCAATGGCCAGGTATATGAATGTGGCCATTCTAGACCGTTCAGCCTCAGCTGAGCAACCAGCTCAACAAAGAGAAACAGAAGGTGGCTGATCCAACCCAGATTGGAAATGGCCTTATGGAACCAAATTTGGGGAGCTTAATTTAATAGAAAAAGCTTATTGATATTCTGTTTCTCTGGATTTAAAAAAAAAAAAAGGTGATAGAATAAGAACTAAAGTTCAAAATTCAAAATTCACCATTTTCATCTACTAGTTTTTTGACTTCTAGTAACCACTTTTTTCTCATATATAAATAGTGCATAATATGCCAATGCCTATCTTATAGTATTTTTGTAGTGACTTTAGAAAATAACACATAGTGTATGTGATGGTTAAGTTTATATATCAATTTATCTAGTTCACCATCCCCAGAATCTTGGTCAAACATTATTCTAGACATTGATGTGAAGTGTTTTTTGTTGTTGTTGCTGTTGTTGTTGTTGTTGTTGTTGTTTAATAGATTAGAGTAACATTTAAGTCAGTAGACTTTGGGGAACCTGGGTGGCTCAGTTGGGTAAGCATTTAACTCTTGGTTTAGGCTCAGGTTATGATCTAATGGGTTGTGAGATAGAGCCCTGCATTGAGTTCCACACTCCATAGGGAGTCTGCTTGGGATTCTCTTCTTCTGCCCCACCCTCCACTTGTGCATGTGCTCTTTCTCACTCTCTTTAAAAATAAATCTTTAATGAAAAATAAAGAGGTAAGTAGATTTTGAGTAGAGCAGTGGGCCTTGTGGAATCAGTTGAAGAGTTTAGTAGGAAAAAGCTGATCTCCCAAGAGAAAGAGAGAATTCTTCTAACAGACTACCTTTGAAATCAAGTTGCCATTCTTTCCCATGTCTCCAGCTTGCCAGACTACCTTGCAGATTTTGGGCTTTCCAAGCCTCTTCTTCACAATGGTGTAAGCTGATTAATTAAAATCTTTCTCATTCTTTGTCTCAGTTCTGTTTTTCTGCAGAACCTTGACTTTTATGGTATATACAATTATTAATATTTTGGGGGCTATATGTTCTCAAAATACCACTGAAATTGCTATCCACTTAGTGATATCTCTTTCTAGTCATATTTACCTTTGTTCTTTATTTTGATCCCTGTATTACTGGGGCAAAATATAATTCATCTGTTATTATCAGGAGTAAACGCTGTAGCTTCGTATGAAAAATTCATAGGCAATGTTATTGAATTTACTATAATGAAAAAAGATGTTAAATATAAAATTTTATTTCTTAACCTACCTTATTCAGTAATGTAATAGTATTATTAAGTAATTAATATTTCAAATACCATAGATAAAAATAAATTAACTGGGGGTGCTGGGTGGCTTAGTGGGCTGAGCAACCAACTCTTTTTTTTTTTTTTTTTTTTAAGATTTATTTATTTGACAGAGAGATCACAAGTAGGCAGAGAGGCAGGCAGAGAGGAGGAAGCAGGCTACCTGCAGAACAGAGAGCCTGATGTGGGGCTCGATCCCAGGACCCTGGGACCATGACCTGATCCAAAGGCAGAAGCTTTAATCCACTGAGCCACCCAGGCACCCAGCAACCAACTCTTGATTTCAGTTCCGGTCATGATCTCAGGGTCCTAGGATCATGCTCCCCATCAGGCTCTCTGTTTCAGGATTCTTTCTCTTGCTCCTCCCCCTGCATGCTCTTTCTTTCTAACATAAATCCTAAAAAACAAAAAATTAACTGTATGAAAATTCTAATTCTAATTCTAAATGTTGAAATTATTCACTAATTACTAATTTATGTCTGAACTGTTTTAAAGAATATAGTGTCCTAAAATAATGTATGATTTAATAAGTGCTTATTAACATAAGAAATGGATAGTGCACATATGAAATTTCAGCATATGTCCCTTGATAATTTCTGCTTTATAAAATATAATCTAATCTTGGATATAATTTATATTTAATATTTTGCTTCATGCCAAAATCTATAGTCTCAAAAACAAAAACAAAACTTCCTGAGTACTGTATATGAAATTGAAGGAATTTTTTAATAGTTTCTATTTTATAAATAAGTTTTTACAAGAACAATATAAATAAATTTACCAGAGGTTAGGAAGCAGGATTGTGAGCTGTATTTGCAAGTGGCCAGCCAACTGCTTTTATGGTTACCAAGTAATGGTTCAACAACCTCAGACTCAATCCAAAATGCCTCTGCTCTAAAATCTAGGTGATTTTTTTAAAAAAAACAATAGGATCAAAAACAATTCTTCTCTATAATAACTTTCATTATATAATAGTATATTCTGACCTGGAATATTTGCCAGGGACTTCAGTTAGGAGAGAAAACAAGGAATGTTATTGTATTAAATGTGTAGAGATACAACAAAAATGTCTCATCTTATGAGACTTCTCATCTTTTGACTTCTCATCTTATGAATTATAGGTTCATGTTGGTTCATTCTATTAAAGATGCATGATATAATTGCAAGTAATGTTATCATATGTATTGGGGATTATTATGGATTATTACCATAGATCATAATTTTAATTTTGAATATCTTCATCCAAACATCCTAAGAATGAACTGAAAAAAAAAAAGGGTGGGAAAACATACATAATTCATTCAATTTGCATGAAAAAATATTGTGATTGGTATTTTAGGCCAGAAGAGAATATCATTAATATATTTTGTCAGATAATTGATAAAATAGTTTAAAGTCTTTTTTCCCCTTCATTTTCCTTCACATACTTGAAATTGGTATACTGTAATGCTGTAAGTCAGTCATAGTTGTTTAATGCTGTACAGTGCAACTTTTATTTTTTATTCATATTTTAATGACTTTGGAGTAATTTCTTATGTGTATGGTAATTTGTAAGGCAATTTTTAAATTATCAACAATCTAACAATATTATTGACTTTATTTATTATGCATAATCTGTACATATTTATGAAACACAACAATGGATGATTTAAAGAGAAAACTTATTCTAACCTGAATTTGACAATATATATGTACTAAAAAATATCAACCCAAGTAGGTGTTCATAAAATTTAGTTAAATCACAAGGTATATTAGATCAAATCAATCCTTTAATTGTAGGTAAATAGTGCCTGATGAGTAATCAATTTGAGAAATTTGATCTATACATAAAAAAGCTAATCTCAGTAGCCATGAATGATCACATAGGGGGAAAAAAAAAAGAAAGAAGAAAAAATATCAAGCATTCATTTACATCAATATAGAAACTGATATGGCATCTGATACTGCAAAATTCATTGTGATATGATGGAGAAAGAAAGACATATTTATTTTTTGAGCTAGTCACTATTCATTTACCATTTCATAGACCATAGAAGAGAGGAGATAAGTATAGAAATTGTTTTTTTCTTCAGTCAGATATCTAGGATATGGAAGCTTGCTGAAAAATTAGTCACTCAATTTTCTCCTTCAAACCAGTAACATACAGATTAAAGCTTTTGGAGGGTTTCAATATTTCAGGGTCTCTAGTAACTTAAAGAAATATGGTTTAAACAAAGTAAATTTGAAAGTCTGAGGGAAAATAGTGTTGCTGTTCTTGTCGAGAAAATGCAGATATTTATCCTTAAACAGGGTGCTTTGAAGAAACAAACAGCAACCTGAGATCATGCTCTTTAACCACTGATAAACTACTCTCACATTGTCTTGGACTTTGGAGAAAGCAGAGCATTGAAATTAAGCCACAGTATAAGACGGGAATACTAGGGGCACCTGGGTGGCTCAGTGGGTTAAAGCCTCTGCCTTTGGCTCAGGTCATCATCCCAGGACCCTGGGATTGACCCTGGGATGGAGCCTGGGATGGAGTCTAGCATCAGGCCTGGCATCGGGTTCTCTGCTCAACAGGGAGCCTGCTTCCCCCTGCCACTCTGTCTACTTGTGATCTCTGTCTGTCAAACAAATAAATAAAATCTTAAAAAAAAAAAAAAAGATTTTAAAATTATGATTTATGTTTATTTTTTACTTTTTGAAATTATAGTTCTCAGGATTATTTAATAATTAAACACCAGCTATCACTGTATAGCTCAGCTTCAAAAAAGACTGATAAGCAGCAATTCCTCTACATGCAATAAAGCAAGCAAAAACCAAAAACAATACCAATAAAGCTTTGAGGATTCATATATCAGTCACATAAATGATTCAGTGATTTCTAGTTATGCAGCCCAACTTGGGAAATATTTGTATTATCTAAATTATTTTTTTAAGATTTTATTTATTTGACAGAGAGAAAGAGATCACAAGTAGGCAGAGAGGCAAACAGAGGGAGAGAGGGAAGCAGGCTCTCTGTTGAACAGAGAGCCCGATGTTGGGCTCGATTCCAAGACCCTGAGATCATGAACTGAGCCAAAGGCAGAGGCTTAACCACTGAGTCACCCAGGAACCCCAGTATTACCTAAATTCTGTGAACATTTTTGTGAAACTACTAAAATCAAAGCTGGGAGCCATCTGACTCATAACCTGAATGAAATCATAATCTAATTTGCTATGACCTGCACACAATAGTTCTTATAGTTAATTCAGACTATTAGATGGT
The DNA here is from genome assembly GCF_020171115.1 of Neogale vison. Lineage (NCBI taxonomy): Eukaryota > Metazoa > Chordata > Mammalia > Carnivora > Mustelidae > Neogale > Neogale vison. The sequence goes on from NC_058101.1 coordinate 136,835,170, forward strand.
AGAGCTCTTATGGAGTTGCTCAAAAATATTGTGCATAGAAGGACCCTTGGGTAGCTCAGTCAGTTAAGCATCTAACTCTTGATTTCCACTTGGGTCGTGATCTCAAGGTCATGAGATTGAGCCCTACATGGGGCTTTGGTCCTGTGTGGGGAGCCTGCTTAAAATTGTCTTTCCCTCTCTTTCCCTTTGCCCCCGCCCCACTTGCATATGCACATACTCTTTCTCTCTCAAGAAAAGAAAAAGGAAAAAAATATATTGTGCATAGAAATCTAAACTTCAATACTGTAACAGTAGATTATAACTGCCATACTAATTTCAGTAGCCATCTCTTTGGCATTTAATTTTTAATTTTTAAATTTCAAATTTCATTTTACTGAAGTATAGTTGACATAAAATGTTACATTAATTTCAGGTGTACAACATAGTGATTGGAAAACTGTACATTATACTATGCTCACCCCAAGTGTAGTACCATCTTGGATTAAAATTAAAATTTTCAAGTTAAAAACTGCTGGAATAGAGAGTATGGTTTTGTTTGTTTGTTTGTTTGTTTGTTTTTTATCAATTAGCTCTTCAAATGTCTACAGCACAAATGTACTGGTATTGACTGGGGAAGGGAGCAAGAGAATGTGTTATTAACACTTGTGGAAAAGGGGAAGAAATGATAAAACACAGGCATGCCATTTCCTTTCTGTCAGTTTGCAGTATCCTGAATTAGTTGGCCCTAAGGCAGGCAGAATTCTTTTTGTTACAGACTGATGTTTAGAAATGCTCTGAGATGTAAAATGCAACAGAGAAATGGTCAATAAAAATCCTTGGCTGGATGTACTAGGAAAGCACTGTGATTTGAACTGCTTGATGAGCTGCCCTGTGCTTTGAGTGCTCCAGGCTGACTTCCTGAAATAGGAACTTCAAAAACAGCCAGATGATCAAAAGTAACCTAATATTTGAACTCTGCCTATGTTCTAATTGAATGTGGCTACACTTGCTGCTCCTTGCTCGGTGCAGAGCTTGAAGTAGGAGATGCTTGTGCTAGTGAGCACTGATGGGATCCCAGGAGCCAGCCTGCTGGAGGTGTTTGAGGAGGACCTATGCACAGTGCATGGTACAATCCTTCCCGCAGGCTACTGCTTACCTCCTCTTTGTCCCTCCCTTGGTTCCCAGCCCAACTCTTATTCTTTCTGTACTATTATATGGATCATTCGATCCATAAGCATGACATGGATCTTCACAAGCTTATCATTTTTTGTTTGTCTTTATCTTCTAGAAGGTAAAGCACTTCATTGTTTCATCTTCTGCATTTGCCAATAGCATGGGCATGATTAGATTTCATTTTTCTTGAGGACACAAGAAATGGTATAAGAGGCCAATGTATATTAACATCTTTTTTAAATTCATAAAAAAAAACGTAGTTAAAGAATTGGAAAATATAGAAGTATCTAGAGCGCAGGCCTTGTCATTGAGGAGACTGTAATTTAACTGCGGAAGTATGACATGTACTTTCCAAAATAAACCAGAGACACAGTATGAACAACCAGTCTTAGAAGGCTGTGATTTACCCAGAATCTTCATCAGTAAAATTTCTGTATTCATTTTGCCTGTTTCTATGCATGTGCTTATAAGTTATGCACATGTGCATGTACTTCTGTATATTACATATTAAAATATATTAATTGCTTCCCTTAGCAAAAATAAACTATGACATTTCAAATCTGTTTTTTATTTACTTCAGTGGATTGTTTTATGCACCCTGGGCTATGTGCACTCCACTGGAGAGACCACTGATAATGTACACAATTAGAGGAAAATCATTCAATATTTGTTCTCTCAGGGAAAGCTTCATGAAAGAACAGGAAATTTAAAGCGGTCTTACTTTAGATATAGGAACAACATTAAAAATGTATCTATTCATTTGCTTTTTAAAAAATTGTGGCAAAATATACATAAGATAAAATTAACTATCTTAATGATTTTTAAGCATATGGTTAAGTGGTGTTGAGTACATTTACATTGTGACACAGAATTTCAAAATTTTTCACCTTGTAAAACTAAAACTCTATACCTATTAAACAACTCCCCCTCTCCACCTTCCTTCAGTTCCTGGCAACAAATATTCTGCTTTCTGTCTCTATAAGTTTGACTACTCTAGGTATTCTCATGTAAGTGGAGTGATACAGTATTTGTCTTTTTGTGACAGACTATTTCACTTAGCATAATATCTTCAAGGTTCATCTGTGTTGGAGCATGTGTCATAAGCTCCTTTTTTTAAGGATGAGTAGCATTTGATTATTTGTAAAAAAAAAAAAACACATTTTGTTTATTCATTCATCTGTGAATAGATGTGGGTTGTATAATGGTACAAAAGGTTCCACCTTTTGGCCATTGTAAATGATGCTATGAACAGAGGAATGCAAATATCTCCTTGAGACTCTGCTTTCAATTCTTTTGGATATATGTCTGTAATGAAATTGCTGGTTCATACAGTAATTCCATTTGTAATTTTTTGAGGAACTGCCATGCTGTTTTTCACGGCAGCTGCACTACTTTACATTCTCACTATTTCCAATTTCTGCACATCATCATCAACGCTAGTTACTTTATATTTTACTGACAGTAGTCACTCTAATGGATGTGAGGTGGTAGCTCATTATGGTTTATTTGTCATTTTAATAACAATAAACAAATATGAATGGAATGAAAGTCCTATGCAATAATGTTGCAAGATAGGTGGGGTCTGGATATTGAAGGATCTTGAATATGAAGCTAAACAATTTGGAATTTATTTTAGGGAAAAGGAAGTTAGCAGAGATTATAAAGAAAAGAAATATGCAATGTATAGAAGCATTACATGAAATTGAATAGAGTAAACAAAGCATTCAAAATGTAGTTAAAATTGTCATCATTAAATTTTAAGGTGAATTATAACATATAAATATAAAAAAGTACATGGCCTACCTCTAAAATCTGAATTAATGAAATTTCTTTGAACTACATGTGAGGAGGTTTGAGTTCTTTTTTGTTTTTTTTTAAAGATTTTATTTATTTATTTGACAGACAGAGATCACAAGTAGGCAGAGAGGCAGGCAGAGAGAGGAAGGGAAGCAGGCTCCCCACTGAGCAGAGAGCCTGATGTGGGACTTGATCCCAGGAACCCGAGATCATGACCTGAGCCAAAGGCAGAGGCTTTAACCCACTGAACCACCCAGGTGCCCCGAGGAGGTTTGGGTTCTAACCTCAGTCTCTGGGCTAGTGACTTTTTATTATAACTATTTTTTTTTTCTTTCACAAAATAAAGAACTTATATGACCTCTAAAGTCACAAATTCTCAAAAACAAAAGTCTCAAATCCTATCATGCAGTGATGATTTTATCAAATTGAATATTAAAATAGGTTGCTAGTATTTATAAAAATTAAATTGCATATTTTAATTTATTTAATTCACAAAATAGTGATTAAAGAGGCACTAAAATAAAGCTGGCTATATGTGAAATTCAAATTCAAATGTAACAAATTCAATAATTATTCTACTATAAAAATGACCATAAGATCATTTCCTAAATTGTTTACATCAATTTTATAACATAGATAAAACTTAAATATTAAGCATATAAAATGTCTCCTATGTGTTGGACTCCTCTTATTTGATGAATTATTCTCTTAGAGGACTATATATTTTTGAAGCTTAAACAACTCTTCAAAGCCACCCATTACTGTTAATTTGTGATGCAATAAGGCACTAAAAATCTTCCTCAAATGTTAACTCTTATGTTTTCAAAGTACATTATGGGGTGAGGAATGCAACTAAAGAGAAATTATGTAGACTTCTCAAAGTTATCCAGAGAGAGAATTCATAGCAACATTAGCCAAACATAAAGCACAATATTTAAAAAATGTAAAGCAATCTTTTGAAACAATGTTATGTTGAGCCATATGATATCGTTAAGATTCTATGATTTTTGACCTTTTACAAAAGACAATTTCATATATCCCAAATCAATATATTTGGTATGTACTGGCATGTCACTATTATGGACACATTGAACTTATACATAAATAAACCCTCCTTCCCCAAAGAAAAATAGAACTGTCCTGGAGCAGTTGGCTAGTTCAGCGTGTAGAGCATGTGACTCTCCCTCGATCTTGGGGTCATGAGTTCAAGCCACCCATGTCGGGTGTTAAATAAATAAACTTAATTGCTTAAATAAATAAATGTTTAAAAAAATAGCACTGTCTTTTATTATTTATAGAATCTTAGAATCCTCAATGTATTTGAATTCATGTTTTATGCCAATTCTTGGGGTCAGAAGAGGTTTCTGATACTCATTATATTTCCTACCAGCACTTTAAAATCATAATCTGTACACTGTATGTTCTGAATAAATATGTGATTTGATTTGGAATACAAATATAATCTATTTTCAATTGTATAAATCCTGATTTAACTAACAGATTATGTTTGGTACTATTTGCTCAGCTCTGTTCACTGAGCAGAATAATTAAGAAATACCTAATAGTTTCAACAAATTGGATTCTTGACTCTATTAGAAAAAGTTATAGAAGATGCATGGCTTTGTCATCAGCTAGGATTCATTTCAGAATTCCTATCAATAATATTTTTAGACTGTCCATTCTTTTTAGAATATTACATGCTACTTTGTTATAATTTAAGAATTAAGCTCCTAAAAAAATTATGTTATCAAATTATGTTATTGAACCCATTATTTAAATGGGAAGGGGAGGAGTGAAGGTCGAGAGGGCCAGAGTGTCAGATAAAGCAGATTCATTTTCCAGTTGCAATTACAATAATAAAGAGGATAGCACAAGCTGAGTATAGTCAGTAAGTTCCTTGACAGATGGACAAAAATACATGGATGATTACTGAGCCACTGCTAAAGAGTGGGCAAGCTTTATATTGATTATTAATCAGCAAGAGCTTGGACAATTTGTTCTTCAATCACCAGCAAGACCATCAGCTCAGTGTTTCTCAGACAAGTTTTATAAAGTTTGCCTTTGTTTAAGACATGATTTTTTTTTAAGTTAAAAACACACATAGGCAAAAATCAAAATAAATTCTAGCTGACAACAACCATGCATATATGAAAGAATGAAACACAAGCTAAATGGCCACCACAGGGACAAAGCAACTACATTCTTGCCCTGAACAACAAAACTTCACTGATAACACAAGCTTAGAGGTAACTCCCGATTGCTCTGAAATTTTAACCAGCAATTTTCCATGTGTGCAAACTGTGTTTTTAATAAATCAGTCCAGTTAGTCCTTATTTACCTTATAAAAATTCATGTTGTGAGAGAAATCCCTTTCGTCAATGTTTGGTGTATGTTTTTACAAAAGAGAAATGTTCACTCTTTCATGTCATTATTACTGCTTCGCCCTTTAACACATCCTCTTATATGTCTACTACATGCCAGGAATATCTTGCACCAGAATCACCCGTAGGGCTTATTGTAACACAAATTGTTGTATCCCTACTTCCAGAGTTTCTGATATAGTAGATAAGGGGAGGGGCATGAAAATATGCACTTCTGATCCTAACAAGTTTCTAATAATATCCAAGGTGATAGTGATGCTGCTGGTCTAGAGAAACAATCTTAGAGAGGTAAGAGTTATGGGGACAAGGAGGACATAGTGTCACTCCTCATCAAATTTACCTTCTGGGGGAAGACTTGAACAGATTAGTAGAAAGAGCAACTTGCCCATTATGGTGTCAGTGAAAATTAGCTGAATTGAATTCACATACACACTGTAACACCTTTTCTCTCAGGCAGCTTGATTTTCCAATTCTACATGTCCATGGCTAGATTCTTAAGCCTGCTATACTAACCAGATAAAAATCACGAAATCATCTGGAAGCCACATCTGGGCAGGACTCAAGGGTAAAATAAATCAATCCGAGGCACTGATTTCTTATTCTTATCCTACAATGGATAAATTATATCACACAGAAACCTGTCTTTTAAAGTTTCAAGAATTTAATTTCCCTCTTCTGGCTTCTCAGCTTACTCATGCAGAGGGCAGATCCTCTATTCAGAGGTCAGCAGAAACTGTATTGAGTTCCCTCAGAAGCACGACTCCATATCACTGTCCCCAGGCTCAGGCCCCACCTCTGCACTGAGTTCAAACTGGTGGATACAAAAGTGTATATCAAGTAGTTGGTACAGCTGGGGAGAAGAGGGAAACTTTTGGGTACACAAGATTTTTGAGCATCTACAGGAGCCAGGAGAAACTCCTGTTGCTCCAGTTTCAATATTTCCTGTGTCTAGAATGAAACTAGGTTTTCTCTCCATTCATTTCTGAGGTCCAGAATGCCTCAGACCCAAACTTGTCCAACAAATAATCATAAACAGGGGTCTCAGAGTCATCCTCTTTTCTGCAGCTGAGATAAAACTTGGGAGAGAATTAAAAAGTTGAATTTGAATTTCCTGTCATAGGTAGTTTGATAGACTAAGAAAAAATTAATTTTCTGGAGAGGTGTCACAGCTAAAATTACTCTCTTTCCTTTTATGGTTAGTAGCTCCACACATGGAATCTTTCAAGTAATCTATTCATATGCAGAGGAAGAAGTGTACTTTGGAAATTGTCTGCCAGATATGTCAACGGCAGTCCTTCAGGGACTTGTTTTATGGCTGGACTTTAGCCCATTTTACCAAGCAGAGTGGGCTGGATCATCCCATTTTGTTACAACTATATTCTCCTTTTATATGTACCTTGGGAATGAAATTACAACAGAATACATCTCTTCAACTTACAGTCCATAAATAGAACTAACCGAGGAGGAACAACATTGCTAGCCAGCATATTTTGATGCTGGCATCAACAATACTGATTTCATAACATAACAATGGAGCATATGGAAATTAGATGCTTATGTGCATCCCTGTAGCACTTAGCATAACACCTGTGTATGCAACATACCTTATAGATATCTTTTAATTGAATGCCATGTCTTCGATCACACTCACTGACCACTCAGATTCAATTGAATGCCAACCTATAGTAGTTGACATCTGGAAGGCAAAGTCTAAAAGGGTCAAGGATGAACATCTTACTCAGAATTTGGGAGGCTCTCTGTTTTTCCAAACTCCTTGTGAAATCTTATTGCTATGAATTTGGTCAGATTCCTTGCTCTGTCTGCATTCTTCAAGCTTCTATCTCAATACATCATCTTCAGTCTATGTCAATGCTAATGGTTCTATTTATCCCACCCTAATTTCTTCAGAACTGCCACAGAACTTAATCTACATCTTTTTCATGACACTTATTTGTCTTTACTTCTTAGAGTATTTATGTACTGATTGCATAGCCTGTGAATTCTTGGAGAAGAAAAAAATATCTACATCTTTCTCAAAACTCTTACCTGGCAACACTATGTAACATTCAATAGAAGATTTTTTCACTGATTATAAAATAGAGGTAGACTTAAACTCCCTGCAAATATTTTATATTAATATGAAGTATAACATAAGTAAAATGCAGTGGTCATATACTTAAATGGAAAATAGAATAATTTAATTATTTTATAAGAAGACAGGGGACACGGGGCGTTAGAGAGGAGTAGGGAATTTGGGTAAATTGGAAAGGGAGGTGAACCATGAGAGACTATGGACTCTGAAAAACAGTCTGAGGGGTTTGAAGTGGCGGGGGGGTGGGAGGTTGGGACACCAGGTGGTGGGTATTATAGAGGGCATGGCTTGCATGGAGCACTGGGTGTGGTGAAAAAATAATGAATACTGTTTTTCTGAAAATAAATAAATTGGAAAAAAATATATAAAATAAAAAAAAAGACAGGGGACAACCAATAGATATAGTACACAAGCAAAAAACTAATAATTTATTTAAAATAAGATAAATATGAAATATATAAGTATATTATCTCCTTTCTGCTCTCTGGTGCCCCTTTTAAAATTATGAACATTGATAAATTTATATATATATATATATAGAGAGAGAGAGAGAGAAAGAGAGAGAGAGACACTATATATATATGATGTCACAAATACTGAGTTGGTATTCAGATATGAAAAATAGCCACCAATATTATCTCTAACAGAGATTTATATCTTAACCACATCCACTCCATGGGAGCAATTAGTTTGTATTAAATCAACTTTAGTTTAAAATTGCATAAATGTATTCACCTTTCTTTAGTCAATAATTGCAAAGAAAATAGACTGGTCTGGGAAAGCCCACACAATATTTGACAAGCAATAAAACAATATAGGATAAACAGTGAATACTTTTAGTTATGAACATTTTAATATCTTTAATCACACACATATGCTAGTAAGGTGATCTTTTTTGTTAAAAATTCTCACTTCTTGGAGCGAACTGGAATATAACTGTTGCTATTAATTGGGTATTTTACCCCTTGTGCCTTGGGAATACAATAAAGCTATTATTTTCCCTTTGTGAGAAAGGTAAGAAGGGGCCTGTTTTAAGTATAATTAGTACTCAGGAACTTCTTGGTACAAACTAGGATAGACCTTCAGAAACAGGGCACCAAATTTGGAAATGCCACTCTCCAAAGACACTTAGTATAGTAAAAATACAGCTAACAATACCAGAAGCGTCTATTTTTTTATTTTAAAGTAAGTTACCAAGAAACAGCATTATATATGCATTAGTGTCAAGAACAAAGTAAGTACCAGTACCTACCAATAAGGGCTAGTGTGATCTATTTAAACTAAGCGAGGAGGTTAGAATTTACCTTATAAAAAATACCAATGAAATACATGAGATTCTAATAAAACTGCAATATATTCAGTTAGGTATCAACGTGTGACAGATTTTCTGTGTCCTCACAAATTAAGTATATAACCTCAAGAAGTGGTAATTCAAATAGAGCAACCTATTGGCTGTGAATCTCAAGAACCCTCTAGGAAAGATTATGCTTGAGTCACGTACTAGCATGGATGCACACATAGCTATGATGGTGGTGTTCACATTAAGATATTTTCTTTGTTATCTACCCTAATGTCAATCACTGCTTCCCTATGGTGGAGGCATTTCCAAGTATAATCTGCCAGGCAAAATTTCTATGGCTGGAGAAATTTGGCAACAATAATTTTCAGACTACCACTAGAGAAAAGCATGGAACACAGCTCACAGCTTCAAAAAAGAAAGAGAAGAAAAAGAGGGAAGGAAGGAGAGAAAGAGGGAAGAGGGGGTTACTTGAGGGGGGGCTGTTATTTAGGGAGCAACTGCATACACCATGTTATAGAAATCATTCCTGGGAGAATAAGGAAAGTAGACCTTAAATATTTAATAAGACTTCTACTGAAGTCTAAATACTGCAAACAGAAAACTGTTAAGTCTCCCTAAATTGTGTAAAGCTTCTGGTAGAAGAGTGCAAGCACCTATCAAATACCCTGACATATATAGAAGCTCACTCAATAATACAGAATCAGGAAGGCAGAAGATAGGGAGCAACTCAGAAATGCTACTCTCTCCACATAAGACTAAGGGTTTCAATAAGAACAGGGTGCGGAGCAGCTGAGGTGGGGAGTAGTTGAGGATTTCCAAAACCTCTTACATTCCTCATTCTTAATGCACACATGCGCAGTTCATATAAATATAGAAAATATACCACCATCTTTAAATTAATTGCATTATAAATGGCAGAATTCTTCCATAATGTGAGTTTGGTGATTCTCAGTTATTTCTACAGTTAATATAAAGTCTGGAATAAAATGAGTATTTTGGATATAACTACATATAAGTATTTTAATGTTAAGGGTCTCAAAAAGCAATTATGGGTTTCGGTTCCCTGGGCAAGTAGCTGTAGTAATCAGTTCTCCCTATGCTGAGAATGAAATAACCATTGGGATTATCATCCAAAAGGCATGACTGATTCAAAATACACCAGGAAACTGTTTACATACAGATTTTTTGAGAAATGCATTAGGCAAAAAATTTGGTTTCTTTGAATTAGTCCCACAGAAATGATCATTGAAACATGAACAACAAAACTAAAAACCTGGATGAAACAATGTCCCATGGTATTCCATGAAGGAATTTCATGGAATTCATTTCTTTCGTGGTATTCCATGAAGGAATAAAGGAGTAGTCTTTCCCTCAGGTAGTTCAGATTAAAGTTACAGCCAGCCTCTCCCTCTCTCAACTTTCTGTTCCCCACACCTTTCTCAACGTCCTCTACTAACAACACGAAACACATTTTCTCCTTGATATACTTCAGGAAAAGCAAATCCTACTTTATTGAATTCCACTCTAAAATGCTAGGTCATCACTTTTAAAATGGCAAAATCCTCCTTCAATAGATGTTTAAAAATTGTGTCAAGATTGCCTGAAGCAATAAGTTGGTTTAAGATTAAATAATGTTAAAAAAATGTTCTTTATAGTGTGGGATCCCCACTGCCTTTTCTCTGCAATTTATGTTGTGTCTTTTCTCCAATGTGGTGCTCTAATATTTGTTTTTTTTCCAGAAGCACTGACCTCCGAACCACACTTTTTATCTGCACTGGACTTCCTGAGAGGCTGTTGTAATTATCTTTCTGTGGGATAAAAATCCACTCTCCTTTGCACAGACTGGCCTGATTGAAAAATTTCCTTGCAATATGCATTACAAGAAGCACTTCAGGAAAGTCTGCACAAAGATGAGTGTTTTGGCAGTGATCCCACACTCAATTGGTACGTGATTCCCTCTGACACTCAGCCGTTTGTTTCCACAAATTGTAAGAAATTGTCTTATCTGTGGATTCATTAACTCGATGTCAATAATTCCCTGATGAAATTCTGTCCCTCTCTATCCCCCTGAGACATTTACATTGCATGCCCTAACTAGCCTGAATGATGGCATTTGCTCATCTTATTGTGTTTAATCAAATTAATTTTTCTCCTTCCTTCTGTAAGTCAGGAGTGTTAGCACAGAAACTTAAACTACATGTGAGTGTAACTTCAGGAGTTCATGCAGCAAGGAGGTTGGAATCGGATCAGGCTCCCTCAAAAGCCAGAAATAGAAGCTTAGAAAATGAGTACAATGATTAAGTTTAGAAAAAGCAGGTAGGAGAAAGATTTTCTACTCCAAGCATAGGACATGTCATTTGTGGAGTGGAGTATTTGAAGGTTGCATAGTTAAGAGTCCTAGAAAGACAAAGAAGGAAAAGATAGTAAGACTATGAAATGAATGAAGACAATTATATGGAAAATAATGTAAAGAAGATATACCTGTCAAGTTCATGGACAAACAATATGATATTTGGAGAATAAAGAGAAGTAAGAATTAAGAGAAAATAGCCAATTTGGTTATAAATCAGTTGATTCATTAACTCTACAAAAATGATACCAACTTGAAACATTGAAACTCAGTCGGTTAAGCATCTGACTCTTGATTTTGACTCAGGTCACAATCTCAGGGTCCTGAAATTGAGTTCTTTACAGGGCTTTCTGCTGGGTGTGATACCTACTTAAGGTTCTCTCTGTCCCTCTCCCTCTGCCCCTGCCCCCACCCCCAAGAGCACACACTTTATCTTTCTTTCTTAAAAAAAAAAAAAAAAATACCTAAATAAAAACTCTCCTTCCTGATTTTTGGTGATGCTGGTTTCCCCATATCTGGCAGGAAAAGAAAGTGAAATGAGTGTTGAACCAGATCTTTATATCATTTCTTTACTTTTCTTTTAAGAACTTTCAATAGCTCTTTCTCATCTACAACAGGACTTATGTTCACCCAGTGATTCCATTTATTTTATCGTATGTAACTGGTGGCCACAAATAGTTTAATTTTGCATAATTAGTATGGTTCCCTTTTAATGCATATTTCTTTGGCTAGGAATAGAACATGCAGCTAAATTTATTTTACAACTATTTAGTCAAATAGCATTAGTCAATTTACATACATTATTTGGGCTTTTGTTCATTTAATAAGAAAAAAAACTTTTGGTGTAATATTTTATCTCCTATAAGATTCCAAAATATCAAATTATAAAATGTCATAAAGCTTTATTTCTAGATAACTGTAAAATATTTTTAATTATTAAAATCCTTATTATAGGGGCACCTGGGTGGCTCAGTGGGTTAAAGCCTCTGCCTTCGGCTCAGGTCAGGATCCCAGGGTCCTGGGATCAAGCCCTGCATCAGGCTTTCTGCTCAGCAGGGAGGCTGCTTCCATTCCTCTCTCTGCCTGTCTCTCTGCCTACTTGTTATCTCTGCCTGTCAAATAAATAAATAAATAAATAATCTTTAAAATCCTCGTTATAATTTTTCTTTATTAACTAATCAGATGAATAATTGTAGCTTAGTTAGTAAGACAAATGTAGAATATTCATAAATATAAACCCAGTTCCTAGGAGAATGAGTGTATTAAGAAAACAACTTCAAAAATTATAGCTATATATACGGTGTTGTTTAAGAAGTGTGTGGAATAATTTAATGAAATATACCAGTCATACAGAATTATATGACTTATAGTGAAGTGCGTCTTATTTCAATTCTTTTACTTTAAAAAATCAGGAATATTTATAATAAATTCCTCTTCATTTGATCAGAAAATGCATGTCTACTCTTAAAGCACAGAAAAATACTCTGTTGTCTTAGAGAAGAAAATTTGTTGATTAATATGTATAATATTCTAGGAATTACTTTTTTCTGGAAAGATAAATATTGATATGGATGCAGTAACATAATTGGAGTCTTACATACTTTTTAGAATGCATTTAATATTCCTAAAGCTTAACTTAATGGCCTCATTAAAAACTATAGATGTTTTATTTATCCATCCCCATGTTATTCGACATTTAGATTTTCTCCAATTTCCTATGTCATATTTTCTTTCATTAATGAACACTTGGGCTCAATAATAATTTTGTGATTTTACCATCATTTTAAATAAATGTTCAGAAGCACTTGTACTAAGTCAAAGGTTAAGAGTTTTTTAAGTCCTCTAATGTGACGTGGTTTTCCAAAGTTTTATACTTTTATAGTACCCACTGTCTGTCAGTTCTCATTCCCAACACCTTTCCAAGCTTGGGTATTATAATTTTATAATTATGGTTTCATTAATCTGAAAGTCCAAAAACCATAGCATGTTCTTCCTTGATTTGTTGGATTATTGATGAAGTTGAACTGATTTCTGGGTGAAATTTCTGGAAAAAAATTTTTTTTAAGATTTTATTTATTTATTTATTTAAAAGAAAGAGAAAGATCACAAGCAGGCAGAGAGGCAGGCAGAGAGCGGGGAAAGCAGGCTCCCTGCTGAGCAGAGAGCCCAATCCCAGGACCAAGATCGTCCCATGCTCTTGGATCGGAAGAATAAACATTGTTGAAATGTCTATACTGCCTAGAGCAATCTATACTTTTAATGCCATTCTGATCAAAATTCCACCGGCATTCTTCAAAGAGCTGGAGCAAATAATCCTAAAATTTGTATGGAATCAGAAGAGATCCCGAATCGCTAAGGAAATGTTGAAAAACAAAAATAAAGCTGGCGGCATCACGTTACCTGATTTCAAGCTTTATTACAAAGCTGTGATCACCAAGACAGCATGGTACTGGCATAAAAACACACACATAGACCAGTGGAACAGAGTAGAGAGCCCAGATATGGACCCTCTACTCTATGGTCAATTAATCTTCGACAAAACAGGAAAAAATATACAGTGGAAAAAAGACAGTCTCTTCAATAAATGGTGCTGGGAAAACTGGGCAGCTATATGTAGAAGAATGAAACTCGACCATTCTCTTTCACCGTACACAAAGATCAACTCAAAATGGATAAAAGACCTCAACGTGAGACAGGAATCCATCAGAATCCTAGAGGAGAACATAGGCAGTAATCTCTTTGATATCAGCCACAGCAACTTCTTTCAAGATATGTCTCCAAAGGCAAAGGAAACAAAAGCGAAAATAAACTTTTGGGACTTCATCAAAATCAAAAGCTTCTGCACAGCAAAGGAAACAGTCAAAAAAACAAAGAGGCAACCCACGGAATGGGAGAAGATATTTGCAAATGACAGTACAGACAAAAGGTTGATATCCAGGATCTATCATGAACTCCTCAAACTCAACACACACGAAACAGGCAAACACATCAAAAAATGGGCAGAAGATATGAACAGACACTTCTCCAATCAAGACATACAAATGGCTATCAGACACATGAAAAAATGCTCATCATCATTAGCCCTCAGGGAGATTCAAATTAAAACCACATTGAGATATCACCTTACACCAGTTAGAATGGCCAAAATTAACAAAACAGGAAACAACATGTGTTAGAGAGGATGTGGAGAAAGGGGAACCCTCTTCCACAGTTGGTGGGAATGCAGGTTGGTGCAGCCTCTTTGGAGAACAGTGTGAAGATCGTGACCTGAGCCAAAGGCAAGGCTTAACCCACTGAGCCACCCAGGCACCCTGGAAAAATTTCTGGATAAATCCTTTTGTTTATTTCTTTATTAGATAGTTTAGTTTTCTATTAGGGTGTGGTCCTTAATATACTGAAAGTATTGAGTCTTAGTCTACAATATTCGTTGTTGATATTCCTTACTGTTTATTTATTTGCCATTGAAATTGTTTAGGTAATTTGATCCAGAAAAATTATCTAGCAATGTAAACAATGTCTTCATTTCTTTAATTGTTTTTACCTTTAAAAGTATCTATACCAAGCTATCAGCTTGAAATTTACCTGTATTTTCTTCTCATTTAAAATGTTTGCTTAGGGGCACCTGGGTGGCTCAGTGGGTTAAGCCTCTGCCTTCGGCTCAGGTCATGATCCCAGGGTCCTGGGATGGAGTCCCATGTCCGGTTCTCTGCTTGGCAGGGAGCCTACTTCACTCCCTCTCTCTGCCTGCCACTCTGCCTACTTGTGATCTCTCTCTGTCTGTCAAATAAATAAATAAAATCTTTATTTATTTATTTGACTTCTGGGACTTCATCAAAATCAAAAGCTTCTGCACAGCAAAGGAAACAGTCAAAAAAACAAAGAGGCAACCCACGGAATGGGAGAAGATATTTGCAAATGACAGTACAGACAAAAGGTTGATATCCAGGATCTATAATGAACTCCTCAAACTCAACCCACACGAAACAGACAAACACATCAAAAAATGGGCAGAAGATATGAACAGACACTTCTCCAATCAAGACATACAAATGGCTATCAGACACATGAAAAAATGCTCATCATCATTAGCCCTCAGGGAGATTCAAATTAAAACCACATTGAGATATCACCTTACACCAGTTAGAATGGCCAAAATTAACAAAACAGGAAACAACATGTGTTGGAGAGGATGTGGAGAAAGGGGAACCCTCTTCCACTGTTGGTGGGAATGCAAGTTGGTGCAGCCTCTTTGGAGAACAGTGTGGAGATTCCTCAAGAAATTAAAAATAGAGCTTCCCTATGACCCTGCAATTGCACTCCTGGGTATTTACCCCAAAGATACAGATGTGGTGAAAAGAAGGGCCATCTGTACCCCAATGTTTATAGCAGCAATGGCCACAGTCGCCAAACTATGGAAAGAACCAAGATGCCCTTCAACGGATGAATGGATAAGGAAGATGTGGTCCATATACACTATGGAGTATTATGCCTCCATCAGAAAGGACGAATATCCAACTTTTGTAGCAACATGGACGGGACTGGAAGAGATTATGCTGAGTGAAATAAGTCAAGCAGAGAGAGTCAATTATCATATGGTTTCACTCATTTGTGGAGCATAACCAATAGCATGGAGGACAAGGGGCGTTAGAGAGGAGTAGGGAATTTGGGTAAATTGGAAGGGGAGGTGAACCATGAGAGACTATGGACTCTGAAAAACAGTCTGAGGGGTTTGAAGTGGCGGGGGGGTGGGAGGTTGGGGTACCAGGTGGTGGGTATTATAGAGGGCACAGCTTGCATGGAGCACTGGGTGTGGTGAAAAAATAATGAATACTGTTTTTCTGAAAATAAATAAATTGGGAAAAAAAATAAAATCTTTAAAAATTTTTTTTAATTTAAAAAAAGTTTGCTTATATGTTAATTTCATCCATCATTAATTTTGTTTAATAGTAGGAAATAAGAATTACTTTTTTTCCCCAAAATATAATTGGTGATCCAGATATTGTCTGGTTTGGTGAGTTTTCTTTTTCCATTACTTGCGATGCTGCTTCATATATCAGAAACTAAATCCCAAAGCAAAAGATCTTTTACTTATGAGAGTTTAGTTTCCAAACGATGCTTCTAGGTTCATTTTTTAGAGTTACGTGATTGAGTAAATGTAGGTCAGCAGTGTATCTTTATTCTACATGTATTTCTGATTTTAGGTACAAAAATCTGGAAGGAGGCAGTTCTTAATGAAGAAAGAGTCTCACAGAGCAACTCCCCCTCTTAAATGTCCATCTACAGAGATTTATTTCTATCTGTCAAGACTTGTAAGAATACCATACAGTGCTAGCTATTTAAACCACTTTCCAAAGGTAGGAATTAAAGGTTATATAAAACTTGGGAGTCTTCTTAACCATGTTTCTGTCAGGTAGAGAAAAATGAATATATTAAATTTGTCTTGAATTCCTAGGATAAATTCTAAATACATTTGCTGCATCATATATGTTATTACCTCAAGCAGTTTGTTAATATTTGTTTGGAAATTGTGCATCGACATTTACAACTGATTTTTTTTTTTAATTCACACTATGCCTAGTTTTGAAACTAAGTCTTGCATCACACAAAGAATTGAGGAGTGACTCCTCTTTCAAGGGGAATATCTCTGGAATATTGTAGGTAGGACTGGAATTAGAAGTTTTTGCATTTTGAGTATATTGTAAAAGAGTTTGTGAATGGTTATTTTCTTTATGAGTGCTTTTACCACTGATTCAATTTATTTAATATTATGGCTCTATCCCATTTTTTTAATCCTTTTTGTGAGAAGTACTTAGAATTTATCCACTTCAGGTACATTTCCAAATGTAATATGATGAAGATAATAATACTTTATGTGATTAGTCTAAAAAGCTAGCTTTCTGTTTCTCAATACTATTTTTTTTCTAATTCATTAATTTTTGTTTTTGTTTCTGTTCCATTTATACTCACTGTCTTTACCATTTAAAAAAATAGTTAAAATTTTGTATTCAGCCCCTTTGCTTTTAGCTTTATTCTTTGTCTAAATAAGTATTTAAATTTATAAATATCCCTCTGATTTTTGCTATAAATTCATCCTGCAAATAAAATTATATACTATTTTTCTTGTTTTGGGTTTTAAGGATTTTCTAATACTATTTAAACCATGATTTACATATATTTTTATTTATGGTTTGATTAATAAGTCCATTATGTTCAGACCACAGGTCTAAATTATAACAATATTTTTTATTATCAGACTCTGTATTTGCAAATTTGTTTACTTGCTAAATCAATACTCATGGTTCTTTCAAGGTCACTCATGGATGTATGCAGAGAGAGAAAATTTGAGTCCCCTAGCATGCACATTTCTAATTGAGATCAACTACGGAGATGCTCTGGCTTCCCGTTTCAGTTTTCATACTGTTAAAAAATGTCTTTTTCATGGTCTATTTAGTTTCATGTTTTTGTATTTCTTTGCTTTTCGTTGGTAATTTCACTGTTTAAAATGGTCCCCAAACATAGTGCCGAGTTCTGTATAGTGGTCCTGAGCACAAGAATACTGTAATGTGCCTTCTGGAGAAAATAGGTATTAGATAAGCTTCATCCATCCATGAATTACAATGCTGTTAGATTTGAGTTTAACATCAATAAATCAATAATATATGTTAAATAAGTTTTTCTTTCTTTTTTTTTTTTTAAAGATTTTATTTATTTATTTGACAGAGAGAAATCACAAGTAGACGGAGAGGCAGGCAGAGAGAGAGAGAGGGAAGCAGGCTCCCTGCTGAGCAGAGAGCCCGATGCGGGACTTGATCCCAGGACCCTGAGATCATGACCTGAGCCGAAGGCAGCGGCTTATCCCACTGAGCCACCCAGGCACCCTAAGTTTTTCTTTCTAAAGAAACACACAAGTTGACAAAAATCTTGTAACCAGAGGTTCGCATGAACCCACCTCTGTTCCCCTTAGGAGCAATGGTTCAGTATTCACTAATTCACTATCTGCAAATATTTATAGAACATGACTGCCATAAATAATAAGAATAGAGTATACTTTGAAATTTTTGAGTTTTTTTTTGTGGATAAACAAGAGGTCACTTTTAATAAATGTTCCAGGAATGCTAGAAAAGTACATATTTTATTGATATTGGCTTGTGGATATGTTTTTTTATAAATATCATTGATATTAAAATAGTTAAGGAATATGCGGTATATATTCTAATTTTTTGTTTCTCTGATTATTAGGAAATGTAAAATCACTTTATAGTCATTTTCATGAACTTGTATTCTCTCATTTTGTATTTCTTCATGCTATTTTGCTAAATGTACAGAAATTTACAAATTCCTCTTTATGGTTCTTTGAACTTTTTTAATTAGTATTTGAATTCTTTTCATGACAAGCAATTTTTTTTTGTTTTCTTTAATTTTTTTTTTTTTTCATGAGGCAATTGTACGGACACACCAGATTTATTTTGGTTAGTAATTCCCTGTTATATCTTTTTCTATTCTTTAAACTTGATTTTTATGGAAAATAAGTAAATATATAAAATTCATCTCAATAAGCAGTTGTCTTAAATTGTACTGGTAAGCTTTCTTTTTTAACTGGAAAATTTAGTTCACTGGTGTTAATTATAATTATTGACACATTTTCTGTTTAGTTTTAATGATGTATCCCACATTTTATATTTTTCTTTTTTATTCACCTCCCTATTTTGTCAGGATATTTTTTTCAGCATATAACTTTTCATGTAAGCAAATAACCTTAAATTCACATAAAATTAATTCATCTGGTTTTGTTTCATTAGCCAGTGATGGGTATTCAGTTCACTTTTCTGGTGCCTTCTGGTTCAGAGAACAGAGTTAATTATATTCTTCAGTTCAAGGAACACTATCTCCTTCAGACCATGAAAACTATCTCTTTTTCTTTTCCTTTTTCTCATTATATTGTTCCCCTTCAGCAGAGATCACTATATCCTTTCCTTTTCTCCATAGGTATGCATTTTAAGATTTTATATACTTATGAAATATAGATAATGGATTTTACTTATTTTAATTCACATAAATGTTATTGTTTTAGAAATAAACCTGTTCTTATTTAATGAGAAATTTTGAGTGTACTCATTATCTCATATATGTATACATATACATACATATATATATATGTATGTATATGGCAATTGTCTAGCAGCTATGATTTTTTTTTCTTGTTGGTTTACAGGAATCCCACATAATTATTAATGTCCTGTTAAATATGGACATTTTAAATATCTTCTGCTTGTCGCACATATGTTAACTAAATGTCCTTTTTGAATGGAAATCCTGTTATATGATGTAATAAGATCCATCAATGTTTCACCTTCAGTTTGCATTTTTAAAGCTTTGTTAAAAAAAAATCCCTCCATATTTTATTTTATTTATTTTATTTTATCTTATTTTAAGACTTTATTTATTTATTTTAGGGGCACCTGGGTGGCTCAGTGGGTTAAGCCTCTGCCTTTGGCTCAGGTCATGATCTCAGGGTCCTGGGATGGAGCCCCGCATCAGGCTCTCTCTCAGCAGGAAGCCTGCTTCCTCCACTCTCTCTCTGCCTACTTGTGATCTCTGTCTGTCAAATAAATAATTAAAATCTTTAAAAGAAAAAAAGACTTTATTTATTTATTTGACAGAGTGAGAGAGATCACAAGCATGCAGAGAGGCAGGCAGAGAGAGAGGGGGAAGCAGGCTTCCTGCTGAGAGAGAGCCTGATGCGGGGCTCCATCCCAGGACCCTGAGATCATGACCTTAGCCAAAGGCAGAGGTCCAACCCACTGAGCCACCCAGGTGACTCTCCTTCCATATTTTAGAATCATAAAGATATTTTCTTATATTTGCTTCTATTAACTTTATAGTTTTTCTTTTTTTAATTTATGTATTTAATGCAACTGGAGATTGAGATACAAGCTATAAACTAAATGCCCAACTTTGTATTTCTCTGTATATGTCAAGATTCCGTATTCACATTTGCTTGTTTCTGAATTATCATTATATTCTATTAATTAATTTATTTACTTGTGTTCTATTTATATGGCTACACTTTTTATTATGTATTAATAGCTGTTAAGTATCCTTCTGTGTTATTCTTTTTTCCCTATGTTATTCTTAATTAAAATTGACTTGAAGTACACATTTTAGGAAAATATTTTTGTTTAGCTTCAAAAACACATTTTAATTTTGATCAGAATTGCATTTCATTTATAGATTAATTTGGGAAGAACAAATATCTTTACAATGTTAAATATTCTTACTAAAATATGTGGCATGTCTTTTCAAGTTTTTAGATTTTTTTCCTGTCCTCTAATATATATTATTTTCTATTTAAAGTTCTTGTATATTTATTTCTATAAAGGTTTTCTTTCTATTAAAAAACTGAAACTTTATTTATATTATCAAGTTGATTGTTTCTGGTATAAAGGAAAACTATGCATTTCTTAAGTTAATCTTCTATCCAGATATTGCTGAATTTTCATTTCTTTTCTCAAATTCTCAAATTTACAATTCTCTAATAGTACAATAGACACAATTGTATTATTCGCTAATAGCAATGAGTTTGTATCTTCCCCTCTGATCTTTGTATTTATTGCCATTTCTTAAATAATTGGACAAAATTTCCAATAGTACTTTGAAGTAATAAAAGATATTCTTACAGGTTTCCTAAACTTAAAGAGAAATTACTCAAATGAAGCATGTTATTTATTGTAAGATTTATTTATTATTATTATTTTTTTTTTTGGTAAATTCAGCCAGTCAAAGACAACCCCAGTAATAAAATTTTCTAAGGAGTACTCCATAAAGAGGTCATCATATAAAATAATTAATGTTGTCAATAAGTTCACATAAAAAGTTCTCCTCAGATCTATTAACCAGAATATCACATCAAAAACAATCCTTTAACTGTGATAACTTTGGAATGAAAAACAGATATAGATTGAACCCTTCTAACATAATCCAGGAAAAGATTTATAAAAATCCAATTAAACAACTTCAGAACAGTTATTTATTTTACTTTTTCTCCTATTATTATTACTGTTATTAATATTATTATTATCAGTATTTCATCTTTCAGCTGAGCTTTCTATAAGTATTGATAATCAATTAATTCAGATGTTATCCTTTGCCAATTTTCTGAACAAAGTAGTATTCCACCTTCACCAGTAGGATGGGAAATAGTATTAGCTTATGGTCAAACAAGGAGTACTGTTGAAAATTATTATGAAAATTGATAAATTTTAGTATATATTTCTGAAAAGTATTTTATATACAGTCAGCAATTAGCTAATTAAAATACAGGTATTAATATCTTTCTGAAAAACTTCTATTGTTTATTAATTATTAAATAAGCAGCACATTGCATGTGCATGTTATTTCCAGATTGATCATACTTCCAGATAAATATAAATAAAACATTAAAACAAGTGTATTTACCTCACACAATACTGAGTTTCTGAATAAATATGATGTACACCTCAATTCTATATAGTGTGGATCATGACTATGTAGCTATAAAGAGTGAACAAATTTAAACACCACTTGCTGCACCATTAACATTAGTTAAAAGCTCCTTCTGAAAACTAAAAAGGAGACAGTTACTGAAGGTATTATTTTAATTCACAATTTGGAGAATGTGGAGTGGTACTGTTTAATGAGATTCTGTGAAATAATACAGCCAATCCTCTTGTTTCAAATCACCCTGCCCTCTGGTATTTTGAATGAAGATTATATTAATAATAACTATAATGATAAAGGCAATAATTTCCCAGATATATTGTTATAAAGGATTTTCCTGTCTCCAATCCACTCGCCCTTAAAATACATGAGAGAGGGGTAAAGAAAAGAAGAACGTTTAATACCAGTGAGGAAAATAAAATATTTAAATTAATAGGATGTAATAGAAAGATGTATTTCAAAATAATACAAAAGGACATCTGAGTGGCAATATTTAAGCAACTATAATAAGTTTTTAGAAGTTTATTTATTTGAGAGGGAGAGAGAATGAGCAAGTGTGAGCAGAGGGAACAGAGGGAGAAAGAGAGAGAGAATCTCAAGCAGTCTTGTTGCTGGGCGTGGAACCCAACACAGGGCTCAATCTCACCACCCTGAGAGCATGACCTGAGCCAGAATGAAGAGTCTGACCCTCAACTGACCGAGCCACTGTAATTATTACAAGAAGGGTACTTTAATTATTTATTATACAGCTACATTTTAAGATAAATGGTGTATATGAATGGTATATTGGAAATGAAATATGATTTTCAAAAGGGCACTGGTAAAAAAAAAAGGCACTGGTTTATAGTTAAGTGATTACTGATCAATGAACTATGATACATAAGATGAAATCATTAATTAAAGGTGAAGAAAACTGCTTAATGGTTTTAAAGATTAAGAAAATGAACAGCATACACTGATAGTAAAGGTAAACAAAAGTAAAATAACTGTATTTAGACATTAATAATAATAATAGTCATGTAATAAAAAATATAAATTAAAGTATAAATGTATATAATGCTTTTAATGCTTATATCAATAATCCTAAGTACCACAGACTAATTTATAAAGGAAAAAAAACTGAGAATAGCTTTATGTTAAGGCAAAAATATTCATAACTGCTAAATGGATACATCAGTAAAAGAGAGACTGTGGACTCTGAGAAACAAACTGAGGGTTTGGGAAGGGAGGGGGCTCGGGGTTGGGTGAACCTGGTGGTGGGTATTAAGGAGGACACGTATTGCATGGAGTACTGTGTGTGGTGCATAATGAATTCTGGAACACTGAAAAAAATTAAAATCAAATAATTTTTAAAAAAATAAGTGCTTTACATTATTACCTTTTATATGCATATGATATATGCAAATGGCATAATTTCTTTGTTTAATTAGGAACACCAGATATTATTTTAAAAATGTATTATTTGAGGAATTGAACAGTTTTATTTGCATTTTACTTATAATTTTAAGAAAATTAATTACTACAAACTACTACATAATTGCCTCTTAATCCTGTGGTTAAACATTCTGGAAACAAAATTCTGATTAAATTGTACATTGAATATCATCTGGAACAACCTGTGTTTATGAAGTTAAATTTTCTTAAAATGTATATCCAATAATGCAGAATTTAGGAAACTAAACAAATGAATGTAGGGGTAATTCAAAAAGAGAGACAAACTATATATTCAACTATAGAGAATAAACTAGGTTGCTGGAGTGATGTTGGGTAGGGAGATGGATTAAAAGGGTGATGGGGAATAAGGAGGGCACTAGTGATGAGCACAAGGTGTTGCATGTAAGTGATGAATCACTAAATTCTATACCTGAAACTAATATTTCACTGGGATTTAAATAAAAACTTGGAAAATGGAAAAAAGTATATCCAGATATGTACAAGAGCATGATCATTATATTCAAATATAGTAAGTCCTAGAAAACTCAAATCTCCCTGTGAAATAGTAATCTAGGTTATAAAGTTATTCATCCTTTTATCTATTTATAAATCAGGAAAAAAAAATCCTTGCTCATAAAGTCAAACTCTAGCCGCTGCCTTCGGCTCAGGTCGTGATCTCAGGGTCCTGGGATCGAGTCCCGCATCGGGCTCTCTGCTCAGCAGGGAGCCTGCTTCCTCATCTCTCTCTCTCTCACTGCCTGCCTCTCTGCCTACTTGTGATCTCTCTCTCTGTCAAATAAATAAATAAAATCTTTAAAAAAAAAAAAAAGTCAAACTCTATCAATACATTTTTATTCCTTTAATCCTACAAAGCAAAGCGAAACAATAACACTATTTGAAATGCAAATTGCTCATATTATTTGGCATCAAGACCTATCTAAACCAAACAAATGGTCTATACAAAATGTCTCCACTCTTATGTTTCCTATGCTAAGATGTCTTGGTGTGATTTTATGTTTACTCTTTACTGACTTTAGTAAAATTTATAGTTTTGATAATTGAGCCTAAACGGCTTTTTTTTT
The DNA here is from genome assembly GCF_020171115.1 of Neogale vison. NCBI lineage: Eukaryota > Metazoa > Chordata > Mammalia > Carnivora > Mustelidae > Neogale > Neogale vison. The sequence continues at coordinate 136,859,234 of NC_058101.1, forward strand.
AATAAAGTTTTTAAGAACTGTATGCTAAGAAAATCAGTTAAAATTTTCAGTTAGAGGAGAGAACTGTGAGTTGGTGTTTCCATTAATTATTCAGAAAATTACAAAGCTGCTCCCACGCTAATGGAGCAGAGCTCTCACTTTGACTCAACCGAGCAACTGCTGACAAATGCCCGAGAGGCCTCACTGGTTCTTGATCTTGCAGGATCAGCAAGAATAGTTAAAAGGACAGTACTGTTCATTTTACAAAATGTATGGTCTTTTAAGCTAAAGCAATCAGAGACACATGCCAGATTATATAGTAAATAAAAAATCTTATAGTAGTAAGTGTAAGGCCATCTAATAAACCAGCAAAATAAGGATCTTTTTGTCTCCTTTCCTCTCTTGTGGAGCTACAAGCCAAACCTTCATGTGCAGTTATATTTTTGCACACTTGTGATATTGGTTTCCAGAAAATCTAGGTCAGAATATGAATACATTCAAACTTATATAATATTTATAGGAAGGAAATATCACCATATCTTTTTTTTTTACTATTGAGTCACAGTGTTATTATTTTATTCAAAAGACAATTGAGTATGAGCATCATACTCAAATTATATGGCAATAACTCATTCTGTATTAACAATTGTGTGATTTATATTTTAAAAGTGTTTTTAGAGACTTCAGATTTCAGATCCAGTATGTAAAGGAGTTGGAAGTCGTTATTCCTATCTTCATACAAAAACCAAACAAACAAACAAAAACCTGAAGAAACTGAACATCACTTATTTTTCTTGGGCTCTGTAGAGAAGTTACAGGGCAAACCACCACTCAAAGCTAGGAGTTGAAAAAATCTAGAGATACAACACATGTGACTTACTTTACACTTAAGCTGATGGATGTCACAAATAAATAGAAGTACTGAAATAGTAATTTTGATTTACTGCTGAAGGCTGAATGTGGACTAGCTTAAGAGTGAGAAGTTACAGGAAGCTAAAGCCAAAGGAGGCAGAGCTCATGCTTTTGCACACTTTTCTTCCAAGAACTCCACAATGTTCTCATGAAGAAGATGTAAGAAAATATTCCACATAGCCCTGATAGTAGGAAGGGAAAGTAGCCATCATGAAATCTTCTTAGCCCTTTTTCCTGACAAAGTTTTAGTCTTCAGGAACCAGCAAAAGAGACCTCAGTAGAGGGTAAGGCTGATACTTTATCCCCGCTTAAGGAAGGGAGCTCTGCTTTACTCCAGTTAGAGAGATACAACTGGAATATGCTTGCTTGGAGCAGAAGCTTCTGGAGCCATAAACTGACAAGGTCACATAAATTATAAATTTTGACAAAATATTGAAGGCTGAGTGACTTCTAGCATGAAAATGAGAGAAACTCTTAGGGGCTGCAGTCATAAGAAGCACCCACACTTTCATGGGCTTTCGTTCTAGGAACCCAAAGGCATTTCACTTTGTGGCTCTGGTTTGAGAAGAAAAGAACAAGCATTTTGAATTAATCACAGAGCCTTCTCCATAATAGAAATCTACTTTCCAAGGGAAAATATTTTGTCAGAGCCTTCCTCCAGCAAGGGATAGGGAATTCCCTTAGCCCTGGCTTCCTCAAAACTTCCAATTTTATGTAAGAAAGCAAACCACCAGTCAGCAGATAAATAAATACTATAATTTTCAGGGGATAGAGTTTTAGAGAATGAGACTGGTAATCCTGTAGTTGGAGAAAGAACTAAGGGTCAGGGTGGAGGGACAGAATTACTTCAAAGATCATTTCCCCAAGAAACAGTTCACTAAAAGACAAAGACAATCCAAAACTTTGAAAATCTTCACTCGCCCACATCCCACTATTAATCTTGCATAACTCCAATAGTAATAAATGTAAATAAAAGGTGAAAAAGATGACTGATGCTGACTTTCTCTGAGAGTAGTACAAAAAGAAGCTCTGAAGCCAAGAGGAAAGTACAAAACAATGGCACAAGAGTTAAAAGCTCTTAAGCCTATAGCTACCATAAGCATGGAATGAAGTTCAAATCCCAGCCATATTAACATAATCTTCACACTAAAGACTTATTTACTTCAGAGCTTGCTGCACTATAATGTCCTTTCTAGCTTTCAACAAAAAATTACAACATGTGATAAAATTAAACAAAATAAGAAGCAATCTCAAAAGACAAAGCAACCCATCATTAGAGCAACTATCATTTGATTAGATATTGAAATGATCAGATAGGGAATTTAGCATAACCATTATTAAGATGTTAACTATTATTAATATATCATTAAATACATTAAAGGCTATAATAGAAAAGAGGAAATATGAAAAAGTAGGTAGTTAATATAGGCATAGGGAAAAATATAAGAAAGAATTAGGAAGAAATAGTAGAAATAAAAGTACATACATCACAGTAACAGGAATAAAGAATGCCTTCACCAGTCTCACCAGTAAATTTAAGACAGCCAAGTAAAAATTAAAAAAAAAAAAAAATCAATGAGTTTGAAGATAGGTTAAAAGAAAATCCCCGAAGTAAAATGCCAACAGGAAAAAAAAAAATTTAAAAATAAATAAATAAATAAATAAATGCCCCCAAAAAACAAAACAAAAAACAAAGAAACACCCAGAACATTGAAGAACCATGGTGTGATATCAAAATATGTAGCATTTGCTTAACCAGAAAACCAGAGGAAGGAGAGAACAGGAAAGCAAAATACTTAAAGAAATATTAGTTAAGACTTCTCAAAATTAATGACAGATATCAAACCAAAAATCAAGAAGTTCACAAACACACAAAACAAAACAAAAACAAAAATAAAAAACCAACATATATCATATTGAAACTAAAACATTAAAGAATGTCAAAGAAACTTGGGAGAGGAGAGCTCACCTACAGAGAAAAAAGGATAAGAATGGTAGCTGATGTCTCACAATAAACAATGCAAACAATAGAGAGAAATCTTTAAAATATCATAGATAGGGGCGCCTGGGTGGCTCAGTGGGTTAAGCCGCTGCCTTCGGCTCAGGTCGTGATCTCGGGGTTCTGAGATCGAGTCCCGCTCGGGCTCTCTGCTCAGCAGGGGGCCTGCTTCCCTTCCTCTCTCTCTGCCTGCCTCTCTGCCTGCTTGTGATCTCTGTCTGTCAAATAAATAAATAAAATCTTAAGAAAAAATCATAGACAAAAAATTGTCAAACTTGAATTCTGTAAGCAGGGAATTTATCCCTCAAAAGTAAAGAAGAGGGGCACCTGGGTGGCTCAGGGAGCTAAGCCTCAGCCTTTGGCTCAGGTCATGATCCCAGGATCCTGGGATGGAGCCCGGCATCGGACTCTCTGCTCAGCAGGGAGCCTGCTTCACTTCCTCTCTCTCTCTGCCTGCCTCTCTGCCTACTTGTGATCTCTGTCAAATAGGTAAATAAAATCTTTAAAGAAAAAAGAAAAGTAAAGAAAAACTAAAGACTCTCTTAGACAAAGAGAAACCAAGCAATTTATTTCCAGAACTAGTTGTCTATTTGAAGTAATAAAAGTAACAATGTATTGTGTATTCATAACATATGGATGAGTGAAATGAATAAATTTAATGTAACAAGAAACAGGAGGGAAGAATCGAGAACACTTTGCTATTAAGTACTTGACAATGCACATTAATTACCACAATATTATTTAAAAGTATACTTAAATTATTTAAATGTGTATTTAGGTCAATGTTTTAAATGGTCCATAAAAGAAGTAAAAGTGATAAGTCAAAAGAAGACATCAGTTTGAATCATAGTAATGCCAATTAAAAAAACAAACAAAACAGAAAAATACTTTTAAAAAGAAATGAAAAATAAATGCAACCAAAAGAAAATACTTAAAGATGATAGATTTTAGTGTTTTAAAGATTTATTTATTTATTTGAGAGAGAGAGAGAAAGAGTGAGAGAGAGTAGTAGGGTGAGGGGCAGAGGGAGAGAAAGAATCCCCAGCAGACTCTGTGATGAGCAAGGAATTGAACTAGGGGCTGGATCCCATGACTCTGAGATCATGACCTGAGCCAAAATCAAGATTCAGCTGCTTAAGCAACTGAGCCACCCAGGCACTCCTATAGATGATAGATTTTAATCCAAGTAGATGATTAATCACTTTAAAAATAAATAGTAAAGGGCACGAGGGTGGCTGAGTCATATAAGTTTTTGACTCTTGATTTCAGCTCAGGTCATGATCTCAGGGTCATGGGAATGAGCCCCTAGTCAGACTCCAAGCTCAGCATGGAGTCTGCTTGAGATTTTCTCTCTCCCTCTGCCCCTTACCCCTGCTCACTCTCTCTCTCCCTAAAATAAGTAAGTAAGTAAGTAAGTAAATAAATAAATAAATAGTTAAAACACAGAACTTAAAAAAAGGGAGTCTCATACTGGATAAAAAAGAAAACAGGACCAACCGATATGATCTGTATAGGAAGCCCACTTCAAAAAATATGTCAAAATAAGACCATGCTGATATTAATCAAAAACAACATAGAGCAAAATCTTAGTTTGAAGACATACCAGATTTCAGAACAACTAAAGTTATCAGAAACTAAAAAGTTAATTGAAATCATGATAAAAGGATCAATCCTCAAAAAAGTCATATTATTCCTAATAATGAGACACCTAACAAGAGGATATAAAGATATGTGAGGTAAAGTGATAGAACTGAAAAAAGAAATGGACAAATCCACTATTATCCTAGAAGACTTTTCTCTTTTACCAATAATTGATAGAGGGAAAATCAGTAAGGATTTCGATGACATAAAGACTAATCTAATAATCCTCTCAAATATAGTTGATATTTACAGAATACTCTATCCATAATTCACATTCTTCTAAAGTATGCATGGGACATTGACCATAATAGATCATATTCTGGGCCATAAGACACAATTTAATGAATGTAATAGAACATACATCTTACAAAATACATTTTCAGAACACAAAAGAAACTAGAAATCAGTAGCAGAAAGATAGCTAGACATTCCCAAATACTCAATAACTAAGTAGTATGCTTGTGAATAATCAATGAGTCAAAGTAGGCTCAAGAGCAACTGAGTAATTTTGAGAAAAATGTAAACGAAAATGTAACATCAAACTTTGTGGAATGCTTCTAAAGATGTCCCTAGAGAAAAATTTATTAGAGTAAATGCATATATTAGGGAAGAAAATGCAGAAGTTTCCACCTTAAAACAAAACAAAACAAAATTGGAGTAACAGGAGCAAATTAAATCATGATAAGCAAAACAACAAGAACAACAAAAGCAGAACTCATTGGAACAAAAACAGTAAATAAGTACATAAAATTAATAAAATTGATAAATATCTAGATGGCTAATCAAGAAAAAAAGACAAAAATTAGCAATATTAATAAAGAAAGAAAGGTCTTTACTACCTTCATAGACATTAAAAAGTAATAAGAGAATGCTATCAACAACTTTGTGCTCATAAATTTGTTTATTTTTGATAAAACAGACCAATTCCTTGAAAGAATCATGAAACTCATCCAAAAAAAAAGCCATGACCTCAATCACCTTATTTCTGTCAAGGAAGTTGAATTATTAGTAAAACATTGTAAAAAATAAAATATCAGGTCCAGATATTTTCTTTCTTTCTTTTTTTTTTTTTTAAATATTTTATTTATTTATTTGACAGAGAGAGAGATCACAAGTAGACAGAGAGGCAGGCAGAGAGAGAGAGAGAGAGAGGGAAGCAGGCTCCCTGCTGAGCAGAGAGCTCGATGTGGGACTCGATCCCAGGACCCTGAGATCATGACCTGAGCTGAAGGCACCGGCTTAACCCACTGAGCCACCCAGGCGTCCCGAGGTCCAGATATTTTCACTGGTAAATTCTATCTTTTAAGAAAAAAAAAATTACTAATTTTACATAATCTTTTCCAGACATTTGAAGAGAAATAAGCGTTTTCCAATGAATTTCATAAGACAATCATTACCTTAATACCAAAACAAGATAAAAATATTAGAAGAAAGTTACAAACTGAAACCTATCATGAAAACAGTTGTAAAATATCTTAATAAAAATCGGTAAATTGAGAGAATTCAAATGCTTATTACTATTCTATTAAAAGTTCCACAAAATGAAAATGTTGGGTGCCTGGGTGGCTCAGTGGTTTGGAGCCTCTGCCTTTGGCTCAGGTCATGATCCCAGGGTTCTGGGATTGAGACCCACATCCGGCTCTCTGTGCAGCAGGGAGCCGGCTTCCTCCTCTCTCTCTCTCTGCCTGCCTCTCTGCCTACTTGTGATTTCTGTCTGTCAGAAAATAAATAAAATCTTTAAAAAAAAAACAAGAAAGAAAATGTTATTGACGAAAAAAATTGATAAGTTGAATTCAACAATATACGATATCACAAATAAGATTAATTCCCAGAAGTAAGGCTAGTTAATATTCATAAATCAATCAGGCTTACGTGGGGGGGGGAAGTGATCATATCAATTGATGCCAAAACAAAATTAAGTGAAGTTAAAAATCTATTTTTTTTTAAATTTTTAGGTTTTTTTTTTTGTTTTTTTTTTTTTAAAGATTCTATCCATTCATTTGACAGACAGAGATCACAAGCAGGCAGAGAGGCAGGCAGAGAGAGAGGAAGGGAAGCAGGCTCCCCACTGAGCAGAGAGCCCCACGCAGGGCTCGATCCCAGGACCCTGGGATCATGACCCGAGCCAAAGGCAGAGGCCCCAACCCACTGAGCCACCCGGGCGCCCCCAAAATCTATTTTTTTATAAAAACTAAAAATGAAGGGAAACTTTTTGATGCTGAAGAAAGTGTATATTCATTATATTATATACTCTGTCTCTATATACATTCATTATATTATAAATTATAGCTAATACATATAATGATGCCAGACTGAACAATTTCTGCCTAGGATTGGAAACAAGGAAGGACAGTTTCCCTTACCATTTGTATTCTAAAGCACAGTGGAAGTCCTAGCTAGTGCACTAAGGAAAGAATAAGAAGTAAAAAGTATGTGTATGGTTAATAGAAAGATAAAATTACCTTTATTCAGACAACAATGACTGGGTACATAAAAGACTGAATAAAACATCTACCAAAAAACAAACAAACACAAAACCTCTCCTGAAACCAGGTAAGGTAATATAATGTGTTTGCTGGTCAATATACAGAAGTCAAGCATTTTCCTAAATACTAACAGTGAATAATTGGAAGTCAGAAAGAAAAAAATATATAATATATATACATATGTGTGTATACATATATATATATACCATTTACAATGATATCTCCCCAAATTAGTAGTCAAATGTGTCAATTTTACTTAATATGTACAGTATTTGTGTATGTAGAAAACTATAAAATACTGACGACAGAATCCAAGAAAATCTAAGTAAATGGAGAGATATCACGTGTTCATTGATTGGAAGACTCAGTTTGGTTAAGATGGCAATTTCTTGCATTTTGATCTATAGATTCACCACAATCCCAATCAAATCTCCAGCAAGTTTTTTGTAGATATTGACAAACTGATTCTAAAATGCACATTAAAAGGCAAAGGTGCTAAAATACCCAATACAATTCTGAAAACGATTAAAGTGAGAGAACTCATATTAATGAATTTCAAAATTTACTATAAAGCCATGGTAATTGAAACAACATGGGATTGGCAACAAAAAAAAAAAAAAAAGATTTTTTTTTTTTTAAATCAGGGAAACATAATAGAGAACTCAGAAATAGACCCTTATAAATATAGTTAAGTGACTTTTGACAGAGATGCAAAGACAATTCAATGGAGAATTGCTGGAACAATTGGGTGTCCATATTCAAAGAAAGAAAAAAAAAACAGACTGCACACCATACACAAAATTAATTTACAGCATATCAGAGTCCTCAATATAAAATGTAAAACTATAGAGATTCTGGAAAAAAAAAACTTCATAACATTGGGTTTAATTTTTATATACAACACCAAAAGTGTGACATATAAAAGAAAAAGAAACATAATATGATTTTATTAAATTTTAAAACTTTGACTTCCAAAAGTCATTTTTAAGGGTATGAAATAAAAAGAAAAGCCACAGACTTGGGGAAATGTATTTTCAAATTACATATCTGACAAGGAACTTGTATCTATAATATACAAAGAGCTCCTAAAATTCAACTGAATTAAAAAACAGACAAGAGATATAAACAGATTTTTCACCACAATTGTGTAGCTATTCTGGAAAACAGTATGGAGGTTTGACCACAACACCTGAGAGTTTAAACATTAGGATTAACTGACTCCCTGGACATTTAATTTTTAAGTAGAAGACTTTATAATGATCACTGTTTCTTAGAAACATAAATTATAGAACTTGATTCAGTACATGAGATATATGCAAAATGCCAGAAATTAGGCCAGATGCAAATTTAATCTCTTCTTGAAAGAAGTAATGTCCAAAGGTGTAGAATTTTAATTTTTATTAAAAATTTTAATTTATTACTTTTTATTAAAATCTGAATAACCTAATTAAGTAATTGTCTCAACACTTTTTATAAATAGACCAGAATCTTAGAAGTTTTTTTCTAATATGTCTAAATGGTGGAGCATTTTTTCCTAAACAATTAATTATGTACTCATTGACTGCTATATTCAAATGTGTCTAAAATCTATAAGAAAATTATCTGATAGAAGAATGACTGCTATACAAAGTTTTTTAAAGGACATGCAGATATATTTGTCATACTTGTATGTAAATCATTAACAACATAAAACATTGATTTATAACATATTGGTCATAACTTTTGGTAATCAACACCACTTTTCTGTGCTCTCCTTGTGTCTTTAAAAGAAAAAGAGGCAGAAACTATGTATGATCAAAATATTTTCATTTGGATGAAGTTAGATCCTTATTTAGTTAAATATTTAGCTCTGGATTTTCTGTTCTTTAGTTCTTTAGTTCTACAGCATAGTATTTTAGTCTACAGCATATGATTAATGTTATTGATATAACATTTTAATAGCTATAATATTTTTCAGTTATTAATATAGCATTTGAAATAATGTAAAAATATTCTTACCAACACTAGAAATTACACAACAAAAAATAAATGCCCTTAATTTCTGAGGGAATATGATGTTTTAGTTGGTATTTTTTTTCTCAGTTATACTATTTACCAATCCTAAAATCAAAATAAAGATTTTTCTGATATTGAAGTTCTCAAAAAGTCTAACATCCACAAATCCCTTTTAAGGAGCACTTGGGTGTGTCAGTTGGGAGAGTGTGGGACTCTTGATCTTGGGTTGTGAATTAAAGCTCCATGTGGGTGTAGAGATTACTTAAATAAACAAAAACCTTAAAAAAATACATTAAATGATACAGTCAAGAAAACTGAAGGAAACAACATGAGAAAAAGGAAGATATTTAATCCAACAATTGTGGATATGGAGTAGGAATGTATGTTCTAAGAGTTACAGATGGGGGTCTACTGCAGGCTTAGACAACAGCAGGTCTAGATTGCAGCCAAATGACAGAAAGTTTCAGAATAGACAAGAGCCAAGTAGAAGGCAAGTAGTTGCAGGAAAATGGAATGATGCTTAGCACATTTCCATAAATTCAATAAGTGATTGAAATAATTCTAAGAAAATTTAGATAGTTTATTACTCATGGAACAGTAGGATACCTGAGTTTCTTCTTCACCTGGTTCTCATTGACTCCCACCCTCACAAGTCCCATAGAGGCTCAGTGGAACACTGCCCACAGCGGATCTGTCAATATAAGTAAATATCCTCATAGAAATAGGAGGCTTTACAATCCTGTAATTAAATAAATTTGCCCACTAATCTGGAGAGACCCTATATCTAGGGTCCAAGGATATTACCTTGAAAAGATTGTTTAAGACTTGTGGAAACACCATGGAGAATTGCTTTCCAACACCACTGAAACCTGAATGGCAGTTTCTTAAAATTTTGTTCTTGTATCGGGGTGAAAAAGAAAGTTATTCAGAAGCTTCATGAAAGGGATTTGTGTTAAAGTTAACTAACACATTATAAAGTTGACTACAACCTGGGATTATTTTAAGCAAGAGTTTGTGTTGAAAAAATAATCCATTTGATCTTGACATTCTCATTTTAGTGGCACAAGGATCATATAATTAGGTAGGGATGGTGGGAATGTATCTATAACATAAGAGATCACACTTGTGAAAATTATTTACAGACATAATAATGGAACAGTTTTTGTTGATTTTCAACACTTAGAATCAAGCTGTAGACAAATCAGAGAAGACATTCTTAAAAACAGTATTTAAATGTAATAAACAAAGTATATAAAGATGAAAGAAACTGAGGTGAATGAGTAGAAGGTGTGGAATTAAGGGAGTCCAGTGACACTTTTCTTCAGCTGATGGAACAAGAAAACAAGTTTACATGTATTAGCTAAAGTTACAAAACTACCAATAGAATAACTGTAATAATATTTTAGTCTCATCATTGGGATGTGGAAATTGAGGTAATGAAATAAACTAAAACTTTATCTTTTGTAATAGACAGTAGATTTTGTCTGGAAGTGGTATAGCATCAGTGAAGGATACATATATCAGAATAACAACAGGACCAACTAAAAGAACTAAATGCCAAAGCGGTTCTAATCAGTAGAACGGGATTTTTAAGGGCCAGGGCAGGGAACGGTTGTTCTCATTATAGCTTGATTTGTGCTCATTAGTATTTTATGATGTGCATGAATCATTCTGAAATGTCAAAACTATCATCTATAGAAATAGAAATTCTGAATCTTCTATAAATATTTTAAGCTTATTTGTTGTGATTCAAAAAATAGCTTTCTTTGTAGCTATTTTCTTTGGTATTATTAAATATTCTTTGCTAACTTATTTCTGTATAGAATGAGTTCTACTTTTAGACTTAAAATGTGTTCTCTTATGGTGATGCAACTGTCACATTCTCAGTAAAGATTCTCATGAAAAAAATCAGAGCTCTTTCAGAAAATCTAAGTTAAGGATGAGTAAATATAAATACATTTTAAGGAAAATTTAATATAAGTTTAAACAAAATAAGTGCTATCTCTTATCAGCTTTTTCATGAAGATAAACAGAGGAAAAAATAATGAAAAACTGGAAAAGACGGTGAATATCAAATAAAGTGTTGCCACACTCCATTTAATAGCACATTATTTTTTTTTTAAGATTTTATTTATTTATTTATTTATTTGACAGAGAGAAATCACAAGTAGATGGAGAGGCAAGCAGAGAGAGAGAGATAAGCAGGCTCCCTGCTGAGCAGAGAGCCCGATGCGGGACTCTATCCCAGGACCCTGAGATCATGACCTGAGCCGAAGGCAGCAGCTTAATCCACTGAGCCACCCAGGCGCCCCTTAATAGCACATTATAATGTAAAAGTTCTCATCCAGTCATTTTTGTTCAGAGATAAAGCATACTTTCATTATTAAAAATGATTTGGAGAAAATCATACATTAAAATTCTTGAGCACATTTTATTCCTGGTAATATCTTTATGATCAGTGATTTTATATTTACCTGATATCAGTAATTCTGTAAAAATAATAGAAATAGTAATCATTTTGCCAATAAGTAGAAAACTGGCATGAATATACTTTAGAATAGAATGCACAGAGACTTATTAGTAATACATTCAGTAAATTATGTATTGCTAAAATATCTACTTTCCCACCTAACCCTGGAAACATTAAAATGTTTCTAAAGAAAGTACAAACAAAACATCTAGGAAAAAAAACTAAAACTAAAACTAAATGATGTATACTTCCTGGTTGGCCTCTAAGAATGTTTATTATGCAATATTTTGTGAAAACTTGGCTTCAGAAAATATATTCTATCAGTAGATGGCTATGATTGTAGGCATCGTTAGGCAATAAAATTTTAAACTTCTAACAAGCAACCTAAAATGATTTTAACATTGCTTCTCTTGAATGTATACAGAAACATTTGCTTGTACTCAATTCATTATGAAAATCTAAGGTCATTCTTTATCTCTTCTTGGTAACTATAACATAATACAAATACTATGTTATTTACACATATACTCCAAAATACATATTGTTATTAATAAAGCATATGACATATGACCTTAATAGATGAGACATCTTAATAGCTTCCACTAATGATGGTGTAGTTAAGGAGCAGCCAGCACAGCTTCAATTCTTCACTCTGACGCTTAGTAGCTATGTGATTTTAGACTGGTTACTTCTCTGTGATTCAAATTAATCATCTTTGAAGTGAGGATTCAAATATAATCCACTTCATAGGATTTTGTGAAGATTAAATGAAATAATGTTTGAAATGTCAAGCCTGTCTTAATGAGGGCTAAATGATATTGGCCCTTTCCTTCTCTTCTAAATTGACAAAAGTTAAGCTCAACAAATTTAGGGGATTTATTCAAAGTTTGCAAAGGTGGCAAACCTGGGTTGAAATTATTATATTTATTCCTAGAAAGAAATATGCAGAGTGTGGGTTTAGGAGACAGAAAAAAACACCTGGTAACTACAGGTACATCGGAGATATTTCAGGTTTGATTCCAGACCATTGCGATAAAGCAAATATAGTCATAAAGTGAATCAAATGAATTTTTTGGTTTCCTACTGTATATGTAAGGTATGTGTATGCTATACTGTTGTCTATTTAGTGTGTAATAGGATGTCTAAAAAACAATGTATTTCATTGTTAGAAATTGTTAACAATCATCTGAACTTTCAGTGAATCATGATCTTTCTGTTGGTGGAGGGTCTTGCCTCAATATTGATGGCTGCTGATTGACCTAGGTGATGATAGCCAAAGGTTGGGGGCGGCTGTCGCAATTCCTTAAGACAACTCTGAAGTTTACCACATCAATCGACTCTATCATTCACAAACAATCTCTCTGTAGGATACAACACTCTTTGATAGCATTTTACTCACAGTAGAACTCCTTTCAGTCTTGAAATGAATCTCTAAAATCCTACTGCTGCTTTACCAACTAAATTTATGTAATATTCTAGACTGTCTGTTGTCATTTTGACAATGTTTACAGCATATTCACCAGGAGTAGTTTCCATCTCAAGAAATATCTTTCTTTGCTCAGCCATAAGAAGCAACTCCTCATCCATTCAAGTATGATCGTGAGATTGTAGTAACTCAGTGCTATCTTCAGGCTCCACTTATAGTTCTAGTTCTCTTGCTCTTTCTCTGCACACACTTCCCCCATTGAAGTCTTGAACCTCTCCAAGTCATCTATGAGGACTGGAAACAACTTCTTTCAAATTTCTGTTGATGTTGATATTTTGATCTCTTCTCATGCATTATAAGAGTTCTTAATGGCATCTAGAAAGATGAATCCTCTTTAGAAGGTTTTCAATTTTACTTTGCCCAGAACTGTGGCTTTATGAAATGCATTTCTTAAAAAAATAAGACTTGAAAGTCAAAATTACTCCTTGATCCTTGGGCTTCAGAATTAGTGTTAGCAAGCATGAGACATTAATCTCATTGTCTCCGTTAGAGCTCTTGGTGATCGGGTACGTTGTCAATGAGTGGTCATATTTGGAAGTAATATTTTCTTCTGAGCAGTATGTTTCAACAATAGGCTTAAAATATTCAGTAATCATGTTGCAAATAGATATGTCATCATCCAGGCTTTGCTATTCCATTTATGGAGCACAGTCAGAGTAGATTAGCATAATTGTTAAGGGCCCTGGGGTTTTTGGAATGGTCAATGAGCACAGGCTTCAACTTAAAGTCACCAGATGCATTAATCCCTAACAAGAGAATCAGCCTGTCTTTTGAAGCTTTGAATCCAGGTATTGACTTCTCCTCCCCAGACATGAAAGTCCTAGATGGCAAAGTCCTATAGAAGACTGTTTCATCTATTCTGAAAATCTGTTGCTTAGTGTAGCCACCTTCATCTGTTATCTGAGCTAGCTCTTCTGGATAACTTGCCTCAACTTCTACATCAGCAAGTTCTTTACCTTGCACTTTCCTGTTACAGAGATGGCTTCTCTCCTTAAACCTCATGAACTAACACTTACTAAGGTCCAACATTTATTCCAGAACTTCCTCACCTCTTTCAGCCTTCATAGAATTGAAGAGAGTTAGGGACTTGCTCTGGATTAGGCTTTGGTTTAAGAGAATGTTGTAACTAGTCTGACCTATCCAGACCACTCAAACTTTCTTCCTATTAGCAATATAGTTGTTTTACTTTTCTATCATTCAAGTATTCACTGGAATAGCATCTTTAATTTCCTTCAAGGACTTTTCCTTTGCATTCACAACTTGGCTAATTGGTACAAAATATCTAGCTTTTGGCCTGTCTTAGCTTTCAACATGCCTTCTTTAGGATTCTTACTCATTTCTAGCTTTTGATTTAAAGTAAGAGACATGTGATCCTTACTTTCACTTGGACACTTACAGGCCATCATAGAGCTATTAATTAGCCTAATTTCAGCATTGCTGTGTCTTGGGAAAGAGAGGGAAGCTCAAGGAATGAGAGATAGGAGGCAGTCAGTGGATAAGTCAGAATACACACATTTATCAATTAAGTTCATCATTGTATATGGATGCAATTTGTGGTACCCCAAAATAATTACAGTGGTAATATCAAAGACTACCGAACATAAATCAATATAACAAATATAATAATAATGAAAAGCTTTGAATATTATAAGAATGACCAAAATGTGACATAGACACTTGAATTAAACAAAGGATTTTAGAAAAATAGCACCAATAGGTTTGGCCAATGCTGGGTTGACACAAACCTTTCAATCTAAAAACCATAATATCTGCAAAACACAATAAAGCAAACTGCTATAAAATGAGGTATGGTGTATTTTAAGTTGTATATATCCATTAAATTTATAATGTTCAGGTTCCTCTTGTGTCTAACTTGTATACCAATAACACCTACTTATTGTGAGGAGTAAATGAAATGACAGAGGCAAAGTATCTGGCACATAAGCAATATCAGAAATATATTATTTTTACCATTTTCCTTCACAGTCTACGTATTTATTGTGTTCTCTCAATCTCACCAGATTATCTGGGATGGATTATATGTTGGGAATGGCAAATGAGTGGTAGTAGAAGGAAAAACATTTATTGAATACCAATTACATACACCAAGCCATTTGCATTTCTTCATTTACCTGGTGTATGCTGAAGTACAACCACTACTGATATTCTAATTGCCA
This sequence comes from Neogale vison, assembly GCF_020171115.1. Taxonomy (NCBI): domain Eukaryota; kingdom Metazoa; phylum Chordata; class Mammalia; order Carnivora; family Mustelidae; genus Neogale; species Neogale vison. The sequence continues at coordinate 136,874,379 of NC_058101.1, forward strand.
AAGTCTGTGATCATTTCTTAAGCTTCATATGACAGAACATTCCTCCTAAATTTGGGAGTCAAGCTTATTATCTCTTCTAAGGCAGAATCCTTCAGTTTCTGGTACATAATTCTTTCCGCATTCTCATTTCCATTATGGGCTTGTGCCTATCTGTCTTTTCCAGACCTCTCACATTTTGCACCTCAAGAGGTTTTCAGTGTTTCTTCCAACCAGATCTCTTCCCTCAGATGTATAAACACAAATGAGTCTGCATTTGGATAGACCCTAGACTCTTTAAACACACTAATATTGGACCTACTGATTTTCCCTTTTAAACTAGATATTTTTACAAATTTCCATCTTGGTTTTATGATCATAATCTTCTCAGAAGTTGTCATTGACTGCTGGCCATGTCACCTTCCCTAAATTCAAACAATCAACAAGTTCCTGACCATTTTGCTTCTAAAATATTTCTTGAATCCATCACCTGCTTCTTATCCCTAATACTTTAATCACTATCCTCTCAAGCTTCAGTTATTGTAAACCTCCCAACTGCTCTTGCTTTTCCATTCTTGAACTCTCATATTTAACCTGCACACATCCTTATTTGTGTTTAAAAATCCAAATACAACCCTTCTCTACATGTTGAATTCACTGAAAATCTTTGTAGACTGGTTTGTCCAAACATTTATGCAAAATATTATTTCTTTGTTATTCATTATTCATTTTCTTTTAAACTATGATTTCCAAATAAACTAAACAAATGGATAGTGAAAAGATACATTGTTTAAAAAAATACAAAAATCATGAAGAACTTCAAAATATACTTCTAAAATTAGTTGTGGAGGTATATAGAATACAATAAAATACAGTTTTAGTTTTGTAAACATTTTGAAATAGGATATATTTTACATTCTTTAATTTGTGAATAGAAAATCAATCACAGGGGCACCTGGGTGGCTCAGTGGGTTAAAGCCTCTGTCTTCTGCTCAGGTCATGATCCCAGGGTTCTGGGATCGAGCCCCTCATCGGGCTCTCTGCTCAGCAGGGAGCCTTCTTCCCTTCCTTTCTCTGCCTGCCTCTCTGCCTACTTGTGATCTCTCTCTCTCTGTCAAATAAATAAATTTAAAAAAAGAAAAAGAAAAAGAAAATCAATCACACAATTGCATTATTTTTTTTCTCTTCTCATTTTAGACATTTGCAAAGTAACAGGTAATTTGATATAGAATCTATTCTATTTCTAAGATTAAGTAATTTATTTAGTAAATTCACTAATAGTAACTCATCAAAACTATTAAAAGTAGTATCAGCAAATAAAGAAATATAAAGTAATACATACAGTGTCTTTAGTTCAACTAAATCACTTATTCTAAATGTATTCTACAGAAAAAGAATCTATTTTCATTTTTTTTATCTTTGTATTCAATCTGACTTCATGGTTTCTTCTATAAAATATATATATCTAAAGTTGATGGTCTATTTTTTCCTATCTTCCAAAATAACACATCAATTTTTTATGGAACTATATAAATACTTCATTGACTTTGCTTTTCTTTCTTATTTTGAGGCTTAAAATTATCATCAGGATCCTGGGAACTCATTGAATGTTTTGGAAAAAGCTAGTAAGCTACATAAAGAAACTATAATTTAAACTCTGAAATGTTATTCCAAAGGACTATTTAGAATATGTGATGCTAACTTTAAATGTATTTTATGGTTCCTTTACTTACAAAAAAAATTTCTCAGGAGATCTAAATACAAAACAATTGACCTTACTTCCACATTTTGAAAAATTATAATTCTATATTAGAAGTGGAATAGCAAACATCTCATAATCTTACATTATCTTCAATATTGGTGGAGAACAACACTGTTTAACATGGGGGAGATTATACTTTTTTAGATATGTATTGTGTGGATGGGAGACAGAGGGTGTATGTATTACTGGAAATAGTGCTATTTTATATTTTTATTTGTGATTATGCAATTATTATTTCTTTTCTTCCTTGCACTATGCTTAAATATAAAGTGGCTTCTGTATTAGGATTTAAGTCTCTAAAGTAAAAAGAAGATGAGACTAGTATAATAAAGGTACAAGTGCAGAACAGTTTGGATGACAGTATCCCTCTATTTGGTGCATTTTTATTTGTTCTTTCAAGAAATGTTCTTTCAAAGCAATGTACAAAGTTTACCATGCAAATATCAGGAAAAGGATTGGCTGATATCAATCTCTTAATGATCTCAACATATCCATTTTGAATCCAGAAATGTTCATTGTCTGATTTCATCTCTTGTTTGTCTCTAATGTTTAACTAAAAGTGATGACAGACCATATCACAGTGGAAACTGATTCTGATTGGACTTGTGTCAATTCTGATTTGTTGGGGCCTATTCCATACTTGCTGTTAAATATTGTGACTATCACTCCTGCTTTTAAAAAGAGTTCTTACACGTTGTAAACAATTATTTTCAAACAATGAATTAGACATACCCTTGAAAGGAGTTAACAAAGACAATGTATAAATTGTCCTTTGGTGGTGTAAGAACTAATATAGGACTATATCCCCCTTTTATATCTGATAACATACAACTGCATAAACTTAGGATACAGAATTTTTAACTAGAATTTATAGGGAAGATAAAGATTAATCCTACAATAATTTTATGCAGAAAATAAAATATTTATGCAAAATTTGAAATCAATCACCTAAATAGCAACACACAAAAAAAATACTTCTTCAAGGAAGAGCTACAGCTATCTCCACATTTAAAACCATCCCTTTCCAAAAATAGTCAATGATATTGTAATGGTGTTACATGATGACAGAAGGTAGATACTATTTTTGTTGAGAAGTATAACTTATAGAGATGTTGAAGCACAATGTTGTGCACCTGAAACTAATGTTGCATTGTCAAGTATACTACAAAAAATAAATGGTGTATGTGTGTGTGTGTCACACACACACACACACACACACACACACAATGGAATGTTTTCCAGCCATGAAGAATGAAGGGCATCCCACCATATGTGACAACATGGATGGACCTTGACTGCATTTTATGCTAAGGGATACATGTCAGGTAGAGGAAGACTAAAACTGTATTATATCAGACATTTGTGAAATTGAAAAAAAGCCAAATTTGTAAAACAGAGTAAAATGGTGGTTACTAGGTGATGAGGGGTGGGGTTATAGGATATATGTTGTTCAGGGGTACAAACTTGCAATGAATAATAAATAAGTCCTAGAGACCTAATTTACAGTATAGCAAATAGAGAACAATATTGTATTATAATCATCAAATGTGCTAAGAGACTAGAACTTAATCTAACCACTAAAAAGAAATGATAATTATATAACATGATATGTACTAATTATCACTACAATATCAATCATGTTACAATATATAAATGTAACAAATCAACATGTACGCACCTTAAATTTGTAGTGCTATGTATCACATATATATCAATTAAAAATAAATTTTAAAAGTCCATTTCTGGGTTCTGGTTTTTTTTTTTTTTAAGATTTTATTTATTTATTTGACAGAGAGATAGAGAGCACATTAGAAAGAGTGGCAAGCAGAGGGAGAGGGAGAAGCAGACTCTCCGCTGAGCTGGGAGTCCAATGTGGGGCTCAGTCCCAGGATCCTGAGATCATGACCAGAGCCATAGGCAGACACTTAACTGATTGAGTCACTCAGACACCCTGGTTATGTTCTGTTTTTTTAAGAAATATTAATTTTCGGGCACCTGGGTGACTCAGCGGGTTAAAGCCTTTGCCTTCGGCTCAGGTCATGATCTCAGGGTCCTGGGATTGAGCCCCGCATCGGGCTCTCTGCTCAGCAGGGAGCCTGCTTCCCCAGCTCTTTCTGCCTGCCTGTCTGCCTACTTGTGATCTTTGTCTGTCAAATAAATAAATAAAATCTTAAAAAAAAACCAACAAAAACAAAAAAAGAAATATTAATTTTAGGGGCGCCTGGGTGGCTCAGTGGGTTAAAGCCTCTGCCTTCAGCTCAGGTCATGATCCCAGGGTCCTGGGATTGAGCCCAGCATCGGGTTCTCTGCTCCATGTGGAGCCTGCTTATCTGCCCCCCTGCCTGCCTCTCTGCCAACTTGTGATCTCTGTCTGTCAAACAAATAAATAAAATCTTTAAAAAAAGAAATATTAATTTTAATCATCCAGAAACATCCTTCAAATATTCCAAAAGATTAAGCTTTATTTTTATCATAAATTATCCTTTAACATGTCCAAATAATTTTATTTAATTTTATTTTTTATTTTTCATGAATATAGTAAAGTAAAATTATGGAAGAACTTATAATTTATTAATAATAACTTATAATTTATTAATATTATTTTTCATGGAGAAATATACATGTTCTAAGAGCATATTAGTACACTGATGTTAAACTGTTTCCTATTAAAAATTTATTCCATCATAAAGGAATTTTTTAAAGTCCATATGAGAAATAAATGTTAAAAGTATTTTTCTTTTTGCCAATTGGAAGAAGGCATAATTTAGTTCTTACTCAATGTTCTTTCTTTAACTAAATTCATTTATAATCATAGTACAATAATTAAGTAAATTATGTTTCTTAATAGGGCTCTGTAGGATCCAGAGCAATGAAGTGAACAGAGAAAAATAGCTGTCGGAACACAGAACTCATCCCCATAAAACTTCTGTGGATAAAACCCATCAGGCTTTCTAGTTTAGCATGTCAAGAGATAAAACCTATATGTTTTAACATGTTTAAATACATGCTTCCCACATGTATTTAAAAACATTTTAATCAGTCTTGGATGAAGTAACTTTCATTACAAGGGACGCCTGGGTGGCTCAGTTGGTTAAGCAGCTGCCTTCGGCTCAGGTCATGATCCCAGCGTCCTGGGATCGAGTCCCACATCGGGCTTCCTGCTCAGCAAGGGAGCCTGCTTCTCCCTCTGCCTCTGCCTGCCTCTCTGTCTGCCTGTGCTCGCTCTCTCTCCCTCTCTCTCTGACAAATAAATAAATAAGATCTTAAAAAAAAAAAAAAAAAACAAAGAAGAGCTCTTTTTTTTCCTGTTGTTGAATGGTCTGTGACTCCACGCATGACTTTGGTGAGCACTATGATCTCTGATAGAAGACAGACTCAGAACAATGTCTTCTTTACTTTGTGCCTGATGCGAGTCCCAAGCAAGAACAAAAGCAAGCACAATGTCCTCATACTTCATGGTTAAACCCATTGTGCTTGAAAATGTGTGGCTGATATCAAGGCTCAATGTTTGAAAAATAGGTTTTTACGTTGCCCTCGGCAGCAACATATGAATCAAAACTGCTTTCTTCTAACTTTCTAGTTCTGTAGTGCCAACTTAACACTAATACACAAAAATTCTGATACAAACTAAATAGCAAAAGCAAGTACTGAAGAATTCAAGAATCTTTAAATAAACTCCACAAAATTATAATTGCAAAAACAATGAAGGAATTAAGGTATAGGTGTTAACAAATGTGTTTAGAGTTGTAGTTAAAAATATAACTTTCCTGAAGATCTTAAATGACTAGAGAGGGTGTTTTTAGTTAACAAAAACAATATCCTGGAAAATGTGCATTAATATATTTAAATCTAAATAAGCAGACATTTATTTGAGAAAGCATAAGTTAGCACAATTGTATGAAAAAGATGTAGCTGCACACAATAAACACACACATACACTCTGCAAAGACCAGTAGTTATGAAAATAATGTGAAAAATTTATCAAAGAAAATAACCCATAATAACTCCTTCACCACAGAATTCAAATGCTAAGTTATGTCAAACGTTCAATGCACAGTTAATTTCCTGTGTATGAATACTACAGATTAAAGAAATGAAATCTCTCAAATCTGATAAAAAAGCATAAGAATAAAATTTAAAATGACTTTTAAGGGGCTCCTGGGTGCTTCAGTGGGTTGAAGCCTCTGCCTTCAGCTCAGGACATGATCCCAGGGGTCCTGGGATAGAGCCCCACATCGGGCTCTCTGCTCAGCTGGGAGCTTGCTTCTCTTCCTCTCTCTCTCTGTGCCTGCCTCTCTGCCTACTTATGATCTCTGTCTGTCAAATAAATAAATAAAATCTTTAAAAAATAAAATAACTTTTAACATATGAGAAATTATATATTTTATTAGACTTTATTTTTTTTAATTTTTTTTAAGATTTTATTTTTATTTATTTGACAGACAGAGATCACAAGTAGGCAGAGAGGCAGGCAGAGAGAGAGAGAGGAGGAAGCAGGCTCTCCGCTGAGCAGAGAGTCTGACGCAGGGCTCGATCCCAGGACCCTGGGATCATGACCTGAGCCGAAGGCAGTCTGACGCAGGGCTCGATCCCAGGACCCTGGGATCATGACCTGAGCCGAAGCCGAAGCCACATCTGGCTTCTATTCACCCAACACTGAATACTTAGGTTGTTTTCATACCTTGTAAATAATGCTGCAGTGAGCATGGGAATAGAGATATCTCTTTGAGATACTGATTTCATTTTCTTGGTTATATACCCAGAAGTGGTATTGCTGATCATATGGTAGTTTTTTTAGTGTTTGGAGGAAGCTCCATACTATTTTCCACAATGGCTATTCCAATTTACAGTGTACAAGTGTTGCCTTTCCTCCACATCCTCATCAATACTTGTTTTCTTTTATATTTTTGATAATGTTGAAATATTTTATGGGTTCTCTTCATTTCTCTTGCTGTCTCCACTCCAAATCAATATTTCAAACTATGAAGGTATATGAGTGTGTTTAAATGCATGTTGAGGTGAGGGTAAAAAGCATTAGAATGATATTTAAAATTAACAAAATTTTTAAGAGATTAGATACACAAAACCTTAATAGCCGTATAGAATATATAATTATTTTTTTAAAAAAGTATTTGGGGGATTAGAATACTCCAATTTGAAACTAAAAGGAAATGTCATTTAAAGGGTCTTCTGAATCTAGCCAGTCAAGTGAATGACCTAATGGAACACTTATGGCATGTCATAGGTCTACAGTTTGCTGTGCTTATAGACCACTGCTGTGTAGATCATCTAAAATATGTCTAGGGTATATTCCTTTGAAACTAGATTTACTAGCTACAAAATAAACACTTTCTAAGGTCCTTTCCATTGCTCTTAATCTTTGGTCCTGCAAGTCCCTCCTAAGATGTAGGATTGCATTGTATATTATATGCAAGTTCTTCTTTTCATAGACCATGGTGACAACTTGAATCTCTTATTAACCTGAGTATATAAAATATATTAGCTTAAAAAATCATCTGAAATGTCAATAGTCTTTGAATGAAATTGATTAACCTTCTAAATAATCATTCTCTGTGTGTACTAAATGATAAACTTCAAAAAATGGTGACTGGGGGGCAGAAAGTAATACACTATAGGAACATAGAAGCATGTGGCCTTTTTAGTCTTGATTTTATGGGTTCAAAAAATAGAAAAGTGTATCATTAAGTTACCAATTGAAGAAGCGGTGTGCTTATTTACCTAAGTAAATTCAGAATCTGGAATTTCAAAAATATAAGCTATTTTTTAAATTTTTGTTAGTTAACTATATATACTTGGACCAATTTGTGCATATTCATTATTGAATACATTAGGAAAACAGAGGAAAAATTTTTTCTACTTCATAAAGGAAATGCATTTTTATTAGTTTTTATAGATTACAGGTAGTTTTGAAGAATTTATTCTGCCTTAATATAGTGAAAACATAATATGGTGTCAATTTGATCTCAAATGCAGGAAACCAGAAAAATTTTAAAACTATTTCATTATTGGTAGTTTCTTCCTCACTTTCCTAAAACAGAGATGTTATTAAACAGAATTTCCTGCACTGCCAAAGTCAGTCTACTGAAGGCATGCTTCTAATGTAAATGGCAGTTGAAAGATTAGAAATGATACTGAACTAAGTTTTACATTTCCCATGTCTCTTGGCCTTCGACACTGTGTAGAAATGGAATTCACAATTTTTTGTACTGCTCTTCCACAGCAGCTAGCAAAATCCTGTACTCGCTTTGCCCTGACAATCCATCAGAACAGGATATTTTAAATTCTTCTTGCCTCTCTTTCCACACACAATTGAACACAAGTGATCTTTATCTCTTGACAATATGACTTTAAGAAAAGTTTCCTTCTGGACATATTAATATAAACATTGCCCAGAGAATCTGAACAACATGAAACAATCATTGTTTACTCACAAGAATCCTCTTCTCAAATATGTTACTTTTCATATTTAAAGCATATTAAGTTCCTTTTGCAGTTTGTGGGAGGATAGGATATATTGATCAATATCAAACATATCTTCTCATTCAAACATAAGTTCAAAAGTAGGAGCGTTCTTTTTTTTTAAATTTTATTTATTTATTAGGCAGAGAGGTAGACAGAGAGAGAGGGGAAAGCAGGCTCCCCGCTGAGCAGAGAGACCAACACAGGGCTCAATCCCAGGACCCTGAAATCATGACCTGAGCTGAAGGCAGAGATTTAACCCACTGAGCCACTCAGGCGCCCCAAAAGTAGGAGTCTTCTTGAAGGGAAACCTTGTTGAAGAGAGTGATGTATCAGAGAAATATGCTAATTATGATACTCCTTTTCAAATGTTCTTAATAGTCTCCAGTGAAAAGAATGAGACATGGATATTGAATACCAAGGTAAGATTTACTTTGTATCTGAAGTGATTTTCAGAGGAAAATGTATTCAGTTATATAAATAGGGAGTGGGTATAAGGAAGACAGAGATATTAAAGTAGTTCAGTTGAAGGAAAACTATAATTAGCTCTTAATTCTATGGGGGCTGATTAGTATATCCAAGGTCATGCTGAATATCCTAATTTGACTATGCTAGAAAGAGTGGATAGGGGATATGGAGGGTGGGGAATCCAGGAGGAAGCAAGCTCTGAAGCTGGACATAAGCTGGTATAGGGAACAAAGGTGAGGCTTCAAGAACAGGGTTCTTGGAAGGCAACATAGACCTTTTCTTTCACCACAGGCTGTCTTTGTGCACATTGCCTAAAGTTTAAGCACTAACTCACCATGAATTTCCAAGTCAATATGCTTTTCAGTATTAAAGTTGACTTAGTTGCCTTATTAAAGGCAATATGATAACATAGGTTTCCATTTTTTAAATCTTAAATATTACCTAATAAGTTAAGACCAATATAAATGGTATGATTAAAGTTCAAAGGTTTTACAATCATTATATTGTACACTTAAAACTAATATTACATTGTACATTAACTAACTGGAATTTAAACAAAAACTTTAAAAAATACCCTTTATCTGTAATAAAATATTTGTCATGGTACTGTAACATGGAATATCAAGTATACCGTGCTGGCTTAACAAAATATGTAGTTTATATCAAATGAACTTCATATTAACTAAGATTTTTCCTATCTGCTAATCAATTATTTGTATTTTCCATAAAAAGGGCAACAAAAAGTTCACTCCTCTGCATTAAGGACCCACAGTAATAACTGCTAAATTACAAGATTCGTATGATTGCAAAATATATGATAGATGATGATGATGCTCTATAAAATAGTCTTTGACTTAAAGGAACATCTATTCCCTGTATTTCCTTCCTTATCTATAGCTATGAAGAAGGGAAACTGCTATAGAGATATTTTTAAAGGCATAAACAGTATTCAAACATGTAAATAATACTGTATAAGTTACAATGAATGATCTATGAAAGACCAATTGTATACAATAACACATAGGGAGTTATATGTATTTTATTATTTTATTATTAGACATCAAACCAATAAAAAAAAATCTAAGGACTCCAGGCCTAGTCAAAAGAAAGTTTAATTTATGAAATCATTTCAGTATGAATTTCAACACACACACACAATATATGAGGTAGACATTTTTATTTTAAAAGGATTGTACTAACTGACTAGTTTCACATCTGATCCAACTATTTTATCACTTACTACTTTACCACTGACTTGCTCCAAAATTTAAAAAAAAGGAATATCAAACACATTTTAGAAACAATAATTTATAGAAGGTATAGCTTTAGATTTCCTATATGTGATGAACATGTAGGAAAGAAACATCCAACTGTTACTATCAAGATAAATAGAAATTAAAAAAATATTACTTGCTATAATACTTGTGACTAAAAAGAAAGTTCATTTACAATGTACTTACTATTCAGTATTACTGTTAAGTAGTAAACTTCATTTTGTATTTAATGACAACATTTATTGCAAAACATCTTAATAGGGAAAACAAATGCAAAACTAAAAATAACTTTTCATCACTTACCTCTCTTAACATTTCTGCTTGTACTTGTGGACTTAAATGAAGGACATGGGCAACGTCCTTCACATCTGACTGAGATCTGTTTTCCTAAGACACATGCCTGATGCTCTAGTTTGCACTGTATATAAAGAGAAAAAAAAATCATTTAGGTACATTTAGTTATATCAATACAAAGTCTAGAAAGGGGCAATAGCACACTGGTAATTCTATTACACATGCTATGGAAAAGACAAATGGAAAAATAGTATAGAAGGAAGAACATTACATCTGATTTCAATTCTATGAGTACTAATTCCTAAATGTAACATTTAGAGTTGGTTTCTTAAATGCTCTCAGGCTTGATTTTCTCATATAGATCATTGGAATAATAACACTGAATCTACAGAGCTTTAAGAATTAAATAGGCGGTCTTCCTAGAGTGCTAGCTACCATGAACTGGGCTCTCAGATGTTAACAAAATCTGAATTAAATTCATCAAAATTATTACGGCACATGAAGTTTTGTTTTGTTTTCTTTAGTTTAGCTAAATTTTGTATTGGTTTTGTTTGTAAACATTACTCTTTGTAGCATTTTAAACCTGAGTATCCTTAACTCGTTAATATTTCAGAACTGTTCAATTTAACATGATTTAAAAAATTGTAAACCTACTCCATCTTTCAAGAGGCAATAATTGCCTTCCTACTCTAAAAGAAATAGATCTTGCTAATTCTGAAGTAATGTGATTTCTTTAATGGCTAAGTCCATAAATTTACTCAGTGCAAATTATTTTCAAATTAAATAGGGCAGACTTTCTGGCTCCAATCGACAAATGCACCAGTGACTAATTTAATTCAGCTTCAGCTGATACCAAAAAACAGTGAGTACACCCCTTGACTAATCACATTACTCATATCTGTAAAACATTTTTTCTTTGTCAAATAACTCTCTAATGGACGGCAAAATTCATAACTAGCCTTTCAACAAATGAGTTAAAATTATTATATTTGGATTATATATGTAATGGCTTGATGGCCTTTTTGGAGGAATAAACCCTTTCAAAAAATAATTTTTTTATTATTATTCAATGTTTCAGTAATTAAGGAAATTATTTTGACTTGTAAAATCACAGTGAATTTTGAATGTAATTAAAATGCCCAATGGCTAAATCAAAAGTAAAAATAGATAAGAAATTAAAAGCACTTTAATGAAAGCCAGATAAGTTATATAAAACTTTGAGAACTTAAATGTAATATTTTTTACTCTAATTTTTTTTAACTTACTATTTTAGAACCCTGGATCTGGTTATATGAAATTCTGACTCATGACATAATTTAAGAAAAGTTCAAGAACAATTGTACAAAGTCAAAAGTGAATATTAATTATAGCTAATATTAAAATTTAAAATTTGAAAATATGTTAGCTGTCTTCAAAAATGTGTTATGGCATACTCATTTATATTCTAAATGTGGTTTATTTTAAAAGTGATTTTTTTAATTCAAAGAAAATGAAAGCCTGAAAGTAATTGAGTGAACAACAAAAATACACGAGCTGTGAGTTTAAAAAGTTTCAACTCTTAGATAACTTTCTTTGACATAAAAAACAAATTTCTAAGCTGTCTAAAATTTGCATATGATGACATTACAGCTTTGAAAAAGAATTACTTTATAGATAAAACAATTTCTTTTTCAGAATGGTTCTATCAAACACTTTTTTTCCTGTATACATTTCTATCAAGACCAACACAATCAGAAGGAAAGCAAATCTACCCCATTGTTGATAGTTGTAAGAATATATTTCCTGTAATCAGAAAACCAGTTAGTTTTTTTTTTTTACTTATGGATTGATTTTCAAAAAAACAGCATCATGAAGAATTTTATCCAAAGAATGTTAGGACATTAAGAGTACTATTTTAAAATGTTTTTTTAGCTACCCCCACTGATTGGATTTCTAATTAATGACATTCAATTTACTTAATTATCACAAAGCTGAAATATTTATAAAGGTATAAGTGAACTAAAATATCACATAAAGGGCATGCTCATTAGTTTATAATTACCAAAAAATGGAAATTCTGTAGAGAAAGACATGATTAATGCATTCCTGATTATCTAAGACACTGAGTATTGAGAATATTTAAGGTAGGAGTTACTGTGAAAAGCAAGCCTGCAAAATGATTTTTTAGTGGTCAAAGTTGACACTTGTCAGGAAAAGCAAGTTAAAGTCATTTGTTTAATCACAGGATCAAAGAAGAAAATATGATCTTACTATAGGAGAGATCTGGTCTGCCCATACCAAAGACCCCAACCATCAGGGTAATAGACACTGGGACAGGCTCTTATTGTAGATTTTTAAGATAATGCAATCACCATGGCCTTATTGGATGGCTTTGATCAGAGGTTCTCAGATGAAGTCATTTTGCCCCTAGGGGACACCTGGAAACCTTTTTGGTTGTTAGAGTTGTGAAGAAGGATTGTAGCTAAGCACTTACCGGAGGCCAGAAATGGTGCTAAACATGCTTCAAGACACAAGTAAGGCCCCCAAATAAAGCATTATCTGACTTCAAATATCAGTAGTGTCCTGATTTAGCTCTGGACAATCAATAATTAACTAAACTCTCAGAATCCCTTCCATATTTCCTTAGGAATTTTTTCTTGGTCATTCATTAAAGTAACGCAGTAAGATTTAAAAAACAAAAACAAAAACAACAACAACAAAAAAAACAATGGCATAAACTACCAGTTACAAGTTCTGAAATTATCCAGAAAAAAAAAAAAGAAAAAGAAAACAGAAACAAAGACAAATCAGCTAAAACAAAATGCACAGCATGTAAATGATGACTTTTACTGATGTATCCCTCTGTGTCAAACACTGTGTTATGCAGTTTGATGCATTATATTTTGATCACTGAGGTAAGACAGAGATATATATATATATATATGTCTTTCAAGGGCTCCTGGGTAGCTCAGATGGTTAAGCATCAGCCTTCGGCTCAGGTCATAATCTCAGGGTCCTGGTATTGAGCCCCGCATTGGTCTCCCTGCTCAGAGGAGAATCTGCTTCTTCCTCTCTGTCTACCTCTCCCCCTGCTTGTGCTCTCTATTTCTCTCTCAAATAAATAAATAAAATCTTAAATAAATAAACAAATAAATAAGTAAAGTCTTTCAAATAAAGCTAAAAAAATTTTATGCAACTGGTCAAAAATATATGGCTAACATGGAATTTGAGCACTATTTTATAGTGCTTCTCATGAAGAACAAGTATATAATTAACAGTATCTAAAAATTGCAACAATGTTCTGCTTCTTTTTGCAATGATAAAAATTTTGATTCAAATGAAGAAAATAAATTGAAAATTTGGAATATCATGAATCACTTTTTTAGTGTTTGTTTTAATTTCCTTAGACTAAAATATTACATTATATATCTTTATCAATATCTGAGACATGATCTGAGCTCTCATGAATAGAATTCCTCATAGTCTGCTCTAACTAACTCCTTTGAAAGTATATGTCTCCTCTTGAGTTTTTCTGGTCCCCACTTTGGTGTTTCCCATGCAAAGACAACCAGAAGAGGAAAGAAAGACTTGATTTAGACTTTAATCCATTCATTCATTGGGATTTACCAATTACATACACATGTTATTATTGTAGTATAAATAACAAGCAGGGAGTTAAGCACAGCAAAAACTTTTGGCAACCCTATGCCCTAAAGTAGACACTACCCCATTGTTTTCTCTGTCACTCTACTTTTCATTAAGAAATAAACCCCATTTATTTTGGACAAATGGCTCCTTTTCTCACCAGAAATTTTATTTTGGGAAACTGAATTTTACATACCAGTGTTATAGCATACCTCTTAACACAGGGTCAACCTGTGACATGAGGCAGGTAAACTCATCTTCCTAATTTTTTTTTTAATTTATTTTTAAAATTTCTTTTCAGTGTTCCAGAATTCATTTTTTATGCACCACACCCAGTGCTCCATGCAATATGTGCCCTCCATAATACCCACCACCAGGCTCACCCAACCTTCCACCCCCTCGCCCCAAAAACCCTCAGTTAGTTCCTCAGAGTCCAGTCTCTCTGAGGAGAGAGAGGTAAAAATCCTTTACAGAGACAATAGTAGAGATGTGAGCATAGATGCTATTAAGCAAAATCAAAATGAGAAAAGAGTCCTGAAAATGTTAAAGTCTTTAATTTAAGCAACATTTATGGCTAGATGATATGCAAGTCGATTTCCTCTTGCACCTTAAAATGTTTCTATCAGACATCTAGAAATTGGGTATTAAAAAGATTAGTTGAATTTAAGCTGGGATGAGAAGACGTAAGGACAGTAAGGACCCTTTAACCCCGGTTAATAAATTTATAATCCTTGTCATGTAGTCATGAACCAGTTAAAATATTGTATCAGTTGGCAACTAGACTATTTGATTAAGAACAGCCAGGAAAAAATGAAACAACAAATGTACATTATTTTTGAATCAATATATCTCTGATTTTCCAAACAGGAGTTATTATTACATATATTTTATTTTTCTTTCCAAATTGAATGCATCTCAATATATCAAAAAGAAATTTCTCTTTTGGCACAGACCTTACAGTATCTTACAGCGCAACATGAGAACATACCAAGGAGAAAGCAACCTGACCCTAACACATGGATTATGGACTCAGAGCTGACGCACTACTGTTTCAAATGGTTTCTCTTTGAAGAGTATCTGAGTATGCACATGGGATGGCTGTATTACATTCTGCCTTAAATACGGTTTAATCCAATGTAGTCCTAGGATGTCAGGATTGTATATTCCCTCACCTAAACTGAGATTGTGAATATATGCATATAAAGAAACCTTGCTGTTGTTTATATGACTAACTGATTTACTTGAGTTATAAGGTCACGTGCTATCAAGCGTCTCGATTTTGTGATCTGTGTTCACAATGCAGTGTTCATATATGCATTTTCCTCCTTGTCAGGATGTTGTAAACAGGTATCTTAGACTACAAAACCTGGTAATAGGTTTAGAAATTTTAAGAATCAAAAATACAGGGTGTTTATTTTATAATTATTTCCTTCTCGTCAGTTGTACAAATTTTGTCATCAAACCAAAATTCTTGTTTAAATTATTCCAGACAAAACATGATTTCAATTATAAGTAATAGTTTCAATTAAAATAAAACCTACAAAACACAGTTGGATGACTTATATAATATATACATAACGTCAATCAAATCATTTTAACTTACTTTGATTTTTATTTTCATTGTTTATGTTAGTATAAAATATGGGCATTGACAGATAAACACTCAAACTTTCCAAGAAGGGTGCAGAGTGGTTAAAAATAATTAAGAAATGGGTGAAAATAGAAGGTCATGATACCAAGTACTCCAAAAAATTAGGTTTATATATGAGAAGAAATTTTTTTTACAGATATAAATGGGAGTAATTTTTTTTTTTTTTTTTTTTTTTTTTTAAAGAATGGCCACAAGGGGCACCCAGGTGGCTTAGTCATTTGAGCTTCTTCTGACTCTTGGTTTCAGCTCAGGTCATGATCTCATGGGTCATGCAGTTGAACCCAGTGTGGGGCTCTGTGCTCAGCAGGGAGTCTGCTAGAAAATTCTCTCCCTCTGTCCCTCCCACTGGAGCATGCTCTCTCTCTCTCTAAAATAAATCTTAAAAAATTAAATAAATTAAAAAATAAAAGAATGGTAACAAGTAACAAGGGATGTATTTCAAAAGAACACACAAGGGCATGAAAGATTCAGAATAGAAAGTTAAATTTAGCTAACAAGAGAAAAGGCTCTGAAGACCTCAAGTTTTCAATGACTTTAACAATCATATAAACATAAAAATATTAAGGTGTGGTAGCTTGGGCATACATTTAAATATCTATGGGGTTTACACACTTAAATTTTCATATTATTTCAATGAACATAAGTTTGAGGAAATTTCTTGTTTATTATGCTTAAGAAATACTGAGAACCTATTTAAAATTATGTACTATTCTTATAGTTAAGATACACACTTAATGGTCTATCGTTCCTGAATAGTTTTATGCACGAATATCAGTGATAAACTTTGGAATATCTCGGAATGGAAAGATAGGGAAACAGCGGTGCATGTAGTTTTAACAAACGGTATAATCACATAAGACTTCGTTTTTCCACTATGTAAACGTTTCCTCTTGAGCAAACCTGAAGGAGTAAACTTGGGAAGACATTACTTCTGGAGCGCCCTCTATTGACTCACTACAGGAATACGTGTGCATCTAAGACCACAGCTCATCTGCACCTTTGAAAAGGAAGAATCCTGGCAATGTTGACTATGGAAAAGAGGAAGGACAGGCTAACTGGGGTGATCAAAACATTATGAGGGATGAGTTTCATTATGAGAGGTGAGTTTATATAGGAAAGGTGAAGATAAAAAGGAAAAACAACAAGAGTAAGGTGAGACAAAGATAGTGGAAAAAGCCTAGTTAACCTTTCAAGAAGTTAATAATTTCTTAAATATTCTAAATAAACAAGTATCCTTCTAGGATACACATGAATACAAATATATCTATAACTAATCCCAAGTCTGTGTCTCTATCTATATATTTTAATACATATTAAATATATATATATTAAAATATATAAAATATATACATTTTTAAAACTTAAAAACAAACCAAAATAAAACAAACATAACTCAATATGAGTTCATACTGATACCTCCAATTCCAATCCAACATCTCGGAATTCTTTCCAGCCTCCCATTTTCTGTATTTGTAAGTACTTTCTCCAATAATGAGAAACATGGATTTACTTATATGATCATTCTATTTTCTTAATTGTCTAAGAGAACAATCCCATAGCTTGCTGGCCATCTCTTAAGCATAGAAATTCCAGGAACATTCCCCACTAAATACCCCACATGTCCACGCTGTATTACAAAGTTCAACCCTTCTCTATTCACCACTGTGCGGTGGATCCACTAAATTTGGGCCAGGAAGAGGAAGAAAGGAACCCAACTTTTTTTTTTTTCTTTCCCTGAGTCTCCATTAATAACTAAGAGAAGAGTGTTGGAATCTTACGATGTGTGAGTGAGATTCGATAATGTCTCCCTATAGAAATTGCTTTACAGAGCTTAAAATTATTTTATTATATACGTATAAGATGAGATTTATTCTATTAGATTTTCTAGGTGAATTAATATGATAATTGTTCTGTAGTAATCCTCTTCATCTTTTATGGCTTTCATTGGGAAATCGAGGGGGTTTTTTTGGACACTGTAGAGCTACCCTACTATTTTGTAGTATTGGAAGACAAGACAAGTCCCTGTAGATCTCCTTTGTTTCTGTATATCTCAGGAGCAGAGGCATTTGATAGCCTTTTGTTTGGTATTGTATCTTTGATTTTGTTTGTATGGTAATATCTTTGCAAGGTAGAGATAATTCTGCCTCCTATTGGGAAGAAAGGGTAGGTTTGTTTGCTTCCCAGTAAAATTAAAATAATGTGTCCCAATAGGGCAAAGTTTGAGCAGGCTTGTTTGCAGCCCATTATGAAATATCCTTAGCTGTGATACAAACCCAATGTGCGTGGAACATCCAACTAGGCTACTCTGCATAGTCCTTTGGGACTTGTAGGGAAAGGAGAATTGTTGCAAATGTAAACATTATTCTCCTTGTGTCATAAGTAGTAAGTTGCTTTGTCTCTGACCCGGGAGTCTTAGGTCTTCTGCCAGTATTCATAAACTGTGGCATGTATTTGCAAGTAGGGTAAAAATCTTAGACTTTTCACAGTTCTTTTGTCAATGAGGATAGGATGCTTCTGGAGATATGGCTTTCTGGAAGTGAAAGGATATTAAGCACCGTGGACCTGATCAGAAGGTATGAGAAGACTGTCCTTGATCCAGGAGTGAATATTCAGATTGCTCTCACCTGAGTCATGAGCCAAAAGTGGAAAAGGATCACCCTACTATTCTATCTGCTACTGAAAATTCTGAGCCTGAGCAGCAATAAGTAGGATTGGCTGAAACTGTTCAAATAATGCTTTGGTTATTGTTTACCAGCCTCCGGGAGGTGAAAAAATCTAGTGTTATATTGATATTAAAGTCAAGGTTTATCTATTTCCTAATGAGACAGAAGCCATATACACTCATCGAAATTGTACTGAAGAACTTTGGGGTAGGTTAAAAAATCTGTGACTATGTTGAATGCAAGCACCATCCATCACGCCTGGTTCTGTTGGGGAAGGTGACCCTGGATTCAACTGATGGGGCTTGGGCACACTTGCAATATTGTAGGTAAGCCAACATGACATTTCTTGTGGGGATTTTTTAACCAACTCAGTGCATATTGCTGTTGCTTCTACAGCTGAATGTGTAATAGGTATTGATGTATTATAGTAAACTCTAACGTTCTCTACACAGATGATGTCCTGTTGTTGGAAAGTCAGCAACTTCAGTCTCAATGAATCAGACTGCAATATTATTATACTTCTGTCAGCAAGAATGGCTAAATGAACTCCTGACAAAATTCAGAAGCCCATTTGCTAAGTAAACTTTTTTTTTTTTTTTTTAATGACCATTTGGGTGGATTCACAACACTCAGTCTCACCAATAGTGAAGGAAAACTGTTATCTCTTGAATCCTCACCACCAAAAAGCAGTCAAAGCACCTAACTAGGCTCTTCTGGTACCAATAGACTTGTTTAGAAGCTATCCAACAAGCTATGTTATACTCCTGACCTTCAGGGCCCCACTGTCTTAAAGGACCCTTTCAGCTACAAGTCTCTGTTGATACTTTTTTCAGATCGTGCTCTTCCTATTCCAGTTCTATCTGTTGATTCTGGTGATGACATTTTGTCCTGTGAAACCAACATGTGTCATATGTTTGACATTTTGGACAATCTGTAGCCTGACAACAGTGCAGGTTTTATCATAAAGTTACTAAGCAGGCTGGCAAGTGAGGCATCTAACATACCTTCCATGCCCCTCTATTGTCCACAGGCACCTGATATTATAAGCATTTGTATGGTCTCTTAAAAAAAAAAAATCTCAAAAAGTTTTGACTCTGCATCCCTCACTTAAGCAAAGCAGTTTTTTTTCCGAATTTTGCTCTCTCCAGAAAAGGAACTTATCCTCTTAGCTGGTTTCCTAGTAATGAATAGGATGAAAAAAGGTTATACTTACCTATCTTAAATACTCAGGCTTTGGAGTGCCTGGGTGGCTCAGTGGGTTAAAGCCTCTGCCTTCAGCTCAGGTCATGATCCTTGATTCCTGGGATAAAGCCCCACATCGGGCTCTCTGCTAGGCAGGGAGCCTGCTTCCCTTCCTCTCCCTGCCTCTCTCTGCCTCTCCCTGCCTACTTGTGATTTCTCTCTCTGTCAAATAAATAAATAAAATCTTAAAAAAAAAATACTCAGGCTTTTTCTTTCCTTCTTCTAATAGCTACCTCACGCTGGCCTGGTTGCTGTACCCTGAAGGTGACAGCCTGTCTAAAGGGGACCTTGGGAATTCAAGCTTACTTCTGACTCAGCCACCTGGGTTGTCTTGTTGGATTAACAGGGTCCTGGATCACATTGCTCACCAGGTCTCCTTAGTTCATGCAGCTCAAAGTTGGGAGCACCATGAGTCTCTCTAACTTTTACTTCCCTTGGCCTTGCTGGACTGGACTCCTATAGGTACAATATTTATGTAGAGAGTTCAGACGTTGAGAGGAAGAAACGGGGAATTTTACCTTTTGTAATGTAATTTTGAGTTTATGGAGGGAAAGCAACAACCTCAAAGGGAGTGAGCACTTTAAACCCTGAGAGGAATGGCCAAAGGAGAGACATTAATTCATGATCTTTTGTATTTCAGAGCCATCCATATTTCTTTCCTCCTCAAGGAATGTGCCCTTGCATGGTTTTCCCAAAATGTTGCAAGTGC
This sequence comes from Neogale vison, assembly GCF_020171115.1. Classification (NCBI taxonomy): domain Eukaryota; kingdom Metazoa; phylum Chordata; class Mammalia; order Carnivora; family Mustelidae; genus Neogale; species Neogale vison. Next base: position 136,894,522 of record NC_058101.1, read on the forward strand.
GTTAAGTGAAACTACTGGATTTTCCTTTCCCTAGACATTTCCTTCTCTATTCTGTTTAACCTAACTGAGAAGTCTATCAGAAAGAGAAAGTGGTGGCACCAGCTCCTGAACGTTCCACACAAAGCACCTGCCAGTACCTCCCAAAGTCTTTCCCACTTTCATTTTCAGTCATTCAATGAGATAGCTCAATCCCACCAGTTGGTAGCTTCGATAAATAGGACAGGTTGAACAGACTGCTTTCAAGCATCACTCCAAAAAACAAGGAGTAGAATTGATTATGCTAATTCAGTTGGAAAATCAAGAATCTTCCGGTGGGCTGGAAGGTCACATTTGATGTACTGTCCATCTATGTCCCTTGAAAAATGTAATTCTTACTTGCAGGTCACAGTACTTTTAATAATATTTTGTTTCCTAGACACGATGTACACTGCTAGGACTGTTCTATTAAATGGAATCCAGGCATGAATAGCCCTCCATACAGTAAACATGGTGATTTGCAACTCAGCAATGGTTTAAGAGAACTTCACCTGTGTAGGAAGCACCACCAGTAAATCAAGTGGCTCAGAAAACTGAGATCTCTCCTCAATGAATCTACACTTACTCAGTTTCAAGTGGCATAATGGACTCATTTTTTAGGAACACCTTGCAAGAATTTCTCTCTGTAACACAAGATACCTGATTAGAAAAGTTGATATAGGGGCGCCTGGGTGGCTCACATGGTTAAGCCTCTGCTTTCGGCTCAGGGATTGAGTTCCGCATCGGCTTCTTGCTCATCTAACCTGCTTCTCCCTCTCCCTCTGCTGCTCCCCCTGCTTGTGCTCTCTCTCTGTCAAATAAATAAATAAATAATCTTAAAAAAAAAAAAAGTTGATATAAATTTGTCACTGATCTTAAGTAAAGTATCAATGATACCACATTGTTCCTAGAAGGCATTCAGATCACCCTCAACTCACTGACCACGGTTTTTGGGTAGTTGTTCCTCCTTTTAGGCCAAGTGGGAGTTGGTGCCATCACTAAAGCTGCCTGCTCTACATGGATTAAATCCTCAAGCCAAGGACAAAGACTGAGACAGAAAATTTAGGCAAAAGCCACCTAGATTTCTAAGGTAAACCTTAATGGTTTGTGAGATTTGGTCAGGTAATTGGTCCAATTCTTCTGCTTGGAGCTACCTAGCTGTCCATTCATGACACAAACTGAATGGATTTGGTCCCAGCATCTGTTGATCATTTTAGTTGGAATGGTTGATGGCGTGGTATACTTATAGGTAAATTCTCTGGAAGCCAAAAATATGTGGAGATGAGAAATGGGATATTGTTTGGAGGTAAGTCTACATGGGTCACTCATATTTCTGCATATCTTACAATCAGAAGCCTTGGCTGTTTTGTTTCACACAATCTTCTCAAGGATTTTTGTGTAGGAAATTTAGACAATACTTTCTCTTGAAGTACTTGTTTTAAATTTTTAAAAATTTTCTTTCAATATTTCAAGTGTATCTTCCCACTATTTTTAAAATCCCATTAATCCGTTGAGATAATTTTTGCTGGTGTAATTATACAATATTTTAAAGTCTTTTTGTCCGGTTATATTTTATGTTGATAATCTGTCATTTTACTAATGTGTCTAGATTTGAATTTCTTCTTATTTATCTTACTTAGTACACATGGTACTTCCTGTATTATGGATTCATGCCTTTCAACATTTCTGAAAAATGTTCAATTTTTCTTTTATTATTTTTCTCCACTTTATTATTTCTGGCTTGTCCTTTTGTAGTTCAGAATAATTTTTTATATAATATAATTCTACTTTCTGTTCTTTAATTCCCTTTTTGGATAATTTTTTCTGAAGTATTTTCTGAAATATGTGAGCTAATTTTCTGCAATACACATAAACATAATTATATATATAGCAGCTTATTTATATTAAATATATTTTCTGTTTTATACATATACATCTATATTCACATACACATATATTGTAGGTCTCTTCAACCAATCTGATATTTAATCTATTTATTTTATTTTAATTAAAAAGTTTTATTTTAATTGAATAAATTATATTTTGTTCTTTTTTTTTCAATTTATTTATTTTCAGAAAAACAGTATTCATTATTTTTTCACCACACCCAGTGCTCCATGCAAGCCGCGCCCTCTATAATACCCACCACCTGGTACCCAAACCTCCCACCCCCTCCCCCGACACTTCAAACCCCTCAGATTGTTTTTCAGAGTCCATAGTCTCTCATGGTTCATCTCCCCTTCCAATTTACCCGAATTCCCTTCTCCTCTCTAATGCCCCTTGTCCTCCATGGTATTTGTTATACTCCACAAATAAGTGAAACCATATGATAATTGACTCTCTCTGCTTGACTTATTTCACTCAACATAATCTCTTCCAGTCCCGTCCATGTTGCTACAAAAGTTGGGTATTAATCCTTTCTGATGGAGGCATAATACTCCATAGTGTATATGGACCACATCTTCCTTATCCATTCATCCGTTGAAGGGCATCTTGGTTCTTTCCATAGTTTGGCAACCGTGGCCATTGCTGCTATAAACATTGGGGTACAGATGGCCCCTTCTTTTCACGACATCTGTGTCTTTGGGGTAAATACCCAGGAGTGCAATTGCAGGGTCATAGGGAAGCTCTATTTCTAATTTCTTGAGGAATCTCCAAACTGTTCTCCAAAAAGGCTGCACCAACTTGCATTCCCACCAACAGTGTAAGAGGGTTCCCCTTTCTCCACATCCTCTCCAACACATGTTGTTTCCTGTTTTGTTAATTTTGGCCATTCTAACTGGTGTAAGGTGATATCTCAATGTGGTTTTAATTTGAATCTCCCTGAGGGCTAATGATGATGAACATTTTTTCATGTGTTTGATAGCCATTTGTATGTCTTGATTGGAGAAGTGTCTGTTCATATCTTCGGCCCATTTTTTGATGTGTTTGCCTGTTTCGTGTGTGTTGAGTTTGAGGAGTTCATTATAGATCCTGGATATCAACCTTTTGTCTGTATTGTCATTTGCAAATATCTTCTCCCATTCCGTGGGTTGCCTCTTTGTTTTTTTGACTGTTTCCTTTGCTGTGCAGAAGCTTTTGATTTTGATGAAATCCCAAAAGTTTATTTTCGCTTTTGTTTCCTTTGCCTTTGGAGACATATCTTGAAAGAAGTTGCTGTGGCTGATATCAAAGAGATTACTGCCTATGTTCTCCTCTAGGATTCTGATGGATTCCTGTCTCACGTTGAGGTCTTTTATCCATTTTGAGTTGATCTTTGTGTACGGTGTAAGAGAATGGTCGGGTTTCATTCTTCTACATATAGCTGTCCAATTTTCCCAGCACCATTTAATATTTTTTGAAATTATACTGGTCTTGTTTGTGTATTTCAATACCACTTTAAGTCTTTAAACATTTCATACATTAAAAATATTTTATATAGTATTTGTATATTTTAATATATCTAATTATTTATCTAATGATTTTAGTATTTTAGCTATCTAAAACAAATATGTTTGCTGTTATTGTTGTTGGCATTTTTCATTCTTGCTCTTGTTGTCTTTTCTCATTTTGTTTATTGGTTTATTTGTGTTATATTAGCATGTCACTTCCATTTATAATAGTTATTTACTTATGTGTCAGTGAAGAGTTGGCAGAATAAAATCTGGGGGATCCTTAGGCCCTTGGATTACCAATACTTTTCTATAGAAAGAATTTATTTTGGGCTTCTAAGTATCAAGAATACTGCCTACATGAAATCCCTTAACTTTTACTTCTTATACCAGAGCTGTCTTGCCCTCTGCTTAGAGATAGTGTAATCCAAAACCCAGTTGCATAAAGAGCAGTTTCAGAGGTATAAATATTATACCATAACAATAGCCTTATTACCCAAAGCTACTTCAGAGAGAAATGGGCTACTTTTCACATTCTTAGTTCTCAATGACAGATACTTCCAACTTTATTTTTACTGGGAGTATAGCTGTCTAGAAGATCTTCCAATTCATCTATGTCACACTATTTTCATATAAAGCCTACTCTTACATTCTTTTGCAAGCTGTTCATCTTCAAATTTCTTGATTCTAGCTATTGATAGTCTTTTTTTCCCTCTCAGTTTGTATATTATAATTCTTTGCTTCCCAGTTTCAGTTTGCTTCTGTTTAATTGGCTTGCTTCAGATGCAATAGCATATTTAATCCATCGCCAATTCACATAACAAGACTAATTTCCTTGGTAAAGAGCATTTATGGTGGAGGGAAATTAAAGGACATTACAACAATCAGTGATCATAGAGTGTATCTATAGAGATTGTGGGAAAATACATAATTTGCCCATGTAATCGGTGAAAAGGGTATGGCAGCCATCGACCATTCGACCAAAATCTTTTAGATTTAGATTATTGATTATCAATATTTCAAAGACAAATATGTGAAATAGACATAGATTTGCCATATATTCATCTTCCTAAGGAGTTAAAAATAATTAATTAGTACAATTACCAAAAAGAAACCCTATAAATATCACTTGAGTTTTGTGAAAGTCACAGTCACTAACACAAAAATAAAAAAGGTTGTAATCTCATGAAACAAACTGTGGGTTGCTGGGCGGAGGGGGTTGGGAGAAGGGTGGTAGGGTTATGGACATTGGGGAGGGTATGTGCTTTGGGGTAAATTGGAAGGGGAGGTGAACCATGAGAGACTATGGACTCTGAAAAACAATCTGAGGGGTTTGAAGTGGCGGGGGGAGGGTGGGAGGTTGGGGTACCAGATGGTGGGTATTATAGAGGGCACAGCTTGCATGGAGCACTGGGTGTGGTGAAAAAAATAATGAATACTGTTTTTCTGAAAATAAATAAATTGGAAAAAAAATTATAAAAATAAAAATACCATGTGTAAAAGGGTAAAAAAAAAGGTTGTAATCTCAAAAATACATCAAAATATAAATTTACAAGTTAGTTAAAACTTTATATTACACTCATTGAATGGCAGTTACCAACATATGTAACTCAAGAATCTTAAACAAGCCAAAAAAGTATGCCTACATCTATGCTAAGGTTAAAGAAAGAGAGTTATAACATAATCTTTAAAACAATCTCCTGGAGAAAAAAGGGCAGATATTTAGAGTATGGAGAGAGATTACAGCACTAACACTCAAAAATACAGTGTGCTCACTTAACTTCAGCAAGTCACCTTCCAAAGTTAATTGTATCAAAGTGTATTATACTAGAAAATAAAAATGAAGTTAAATTTCTTCAATATAATACTGGTTGCAGAAAAGTGATTTAGTGAGTGAAACAGTTTAGAAGCAAGGCAAAATTGCCCACTGCCACAGCAATAACATATTGCATTATTTATAACTGAGAGGGTGGAAGAATTGTCTGAATATTTAACAATAGAAGCAGTTAGCTTGTTTTAACAATGCTTTAAAACCATGGCACATGGTTTCCATGTTTAAACTTAGTTTTCTTAATTTGCCTTTTTTTTTTTTTTGAAAAACAAAAGTCATTGATCACTATAAATTATGTCCCTTACCTTTCTGTGTACATTTAAATATACTAATAATATGAATTAGTATATATAAAACATTAAATGCTCAGCACTTTATATTCCATACATGTAAAAAGATACTGAGAAGAAAATAAATCCAGGATTGAAAAACAAAATAATGAATATTTATTTTTTTTATTAATTTCCTTTCAGCGTAACAGAATTCACTGTTTATGCACCACACCCAGTGCTCCATGCTATATGTGCCCTCCATAATACCCACCACCTGGCTCCCCCAACCTCCCAACCCCTGCCCCTTCAAAACCCTCAGATTGTTTTTCAAAGTCCATAGTCTCTCATGGTTCATCTCTCCTTCCAATTTCCCTCAACTCCCTTCTCCTCTCCATCTCCCTATGTCCTCCATGTTATTTGTTATGCTCCACAAATAAGTGAAACCATATGATAATTGACTCTCTATGCTTGATTTATTTCACTCAGCATAATCTCTTCCAGTCCCATCCATATATATATATATATATTTTTTTTTTTTAAGGGAAGCAGGCTCCCTGCTGAGCAGAGAGCCAGATGTGGGACTCGATCCCAGGACCCCGAGATCATGACCTGAACCGAAGGCAGCGGCTTAACCCACTGAGCCACCCAGGCGCCCCAGGTCCCATCCATATTGATACAAAAGTTGGGTATTCATCCTTTCTGATGGAGGCATAATACTCCATAGTATATATGGACCACATCTTCCTTATCCATTCGTCCATTGAAGGGCATCTTGGTTCTTTCCACAGTATGGCGACTGTGGCCATTGCTGCTATAAACACTGGGGTACAGATGGTCCTTCTTTTCACTACATCTATATCTTCAGGGTATATACCCTGTAGTGCAATTGCAGGGTCATAGGGAAGCTCTATTTTTAATTTCTTAAGGAATCTCCACACTGTTCTCCAAAGTGGCTGCACCAACTTGCATTTCCACCAACAGTGGAAGTTCCTCTTTCTCCACATCCTCTCCAACACATGTTGCTTCCTGTCTTGTTAATTTTGGCCATTCTAACTGGTGTAAGGTGGTATCTCAGTGTGGTTTTAGTTTGAATCTCCCTGATGGCTAGTGATGATGAACATTTTTTCATGTGTCTGATAGACATTTGTATGTCTTCATTGGAGAAGTGTCTGTTATGTCTTCTGCACATTTTTTGACATGATTATCTGTTTTGTGTGTGTTGAGTTTGAGGAGTTCTTTATAGATCCTGGATATCAACCCCACGTCTGTACTGTCATTTGCAAATATCTTTTCCCATTCTGTGGGTTGCCTCTTTGTTTTGTTGACTGTTTCCTTGGCTGTGCAGAAGCTTTTGATCGTGATGAAGTCCCAAAAGTTCATTTTTGCTTTTGTTTCCTTTGCCTTTGGAGACATATCTTGAAAGAAGTTGCTGTGGCTGATATCGAAATGGTTCCTGCCTAGGTTCTCCTCTACGATTCTGAGGGATGCCTGTCTCACGTTGAGGTCTTTTATCCATTTTGAGTTTATCTTTGTGTATGGTGTAAGAGAATGGTCGAGTTTCATTCTTCTACATCTATCTGTCCAATTTTCCTAGCACCATTTATTGAAGAGACTGCCTTTTTACCACTGTATATTTTTTCCTGCTTTGTTGAAGATTATTTGACCATAGAGTTGAGGGTCAATATCTGGGCTCTCTACTCTGTTCCACTGGTCCATGTGTCTGTTTTTATGCCAGTACCATGCTGTCTTGGTGATCACAGCTTTGTAGTAAAGCTTGAAATCAGGTAATGTGATCCCCCCAGTTTTATTTTTCTTTTTCAACATTTCCTTAGCGATTCAGGGTCTCTTCTGATTCGATAGAAATTTTAGGATTATTTGCTCCAGCTCTTTGAAAAATGCCATTGGAAATTTGATTGGAATGGCATTAAAAGTATAGATTACTCTAGGCAGTATAGACATTTTAACAATGTTTATTCTTGCGATCCAAGAGCATGGAATGGTCTTCCATCTTTTTGTGTCTTCTTCAATTTCATTCATGAGTGTTCTGTAGTTCCTCAAGTACAGATCCTTTACTTCTTTGGTTAGGTTTATTCCCAGGTATCTTATGGTTCTTGGTGCTATAGTAAATGGAATCGATTCTCTAATTTCCCTTTTTGTATTTTCATTGTTAATAATTAAGAAAGCAACTGATTTCTGTGCAATGATTTTGTATCCTGCCACATTACTGAATTGCTGTGTGAGTTCTAGTAGTTTGGGGGTTGAGTCTTTTGCGTTTTCCATATAAGGTATCATGTCATCTGCGAAGAGAGAGAGTTTGACTTCTTCATTGCCAATTTGGATACCTTTTGTTTCTCTTTGTTGTCTGATTGCTGTTGCTAGGATTTCTAATACTATGTTGAACAAGAGTGGTGAGAGTGGACATCCTTGTCGTGTGCCTGATTTCAATGGGAAGGCTGTGAGCTTTTTCCCATTGAGGATGATATTTGCTGTGGGTTTGTCAAAGATAGATCTTATGAAGTTCAGGAATGTTCCCTCTATCCATATACTTTGAAGCATTTTAATCAGGAACGGATGCTGGATTTTGTCAAATGCTTTTTCTGCATCAACTGAGAGGACCATGTGGTTCTTCTATCTTCTCTTATTGATTTGTTCTATCACATTGATTGGTTTGCGAACATTGAACTATCTTTTTAACCCAGAGATGAATCCCACCTGGTCATGGCAGACAATCTTTTTAATGTCCTGTTGGATCCTGTTTGGTAGGATCTTGTTGAGAATCTTAGCATCCATATGCGTCAGTGATATTGGTCTGACATTCTCCTTTTTGGTGTGGTCTTTGCCTTGTTTGGGATCAGTGTAATGCTGGCTTCATAAAAAGAGTCTGGAACTTTTCCTTCTGCTTCAGTTTTTTGAAACAGCTTCAGGAGAATAGGTGATATTTCTTTTTTGAAAGTTTGGTAGAATTCCCCAGGGAATCTGTCAGGTCCTGGGCTCTTGTTTTTTGGGAGGTTTTTCATCACTGCTTCAATCTCATTACTAGATTCGGTCTATTCAGGTTGTCAATCTCTTCCTGGTTCAATTTTGAGAGTTTATAGTTTTCCAGGAATGCATCCATTTCATCTAGGTTGCTTAACTTATTGGCATATAACTCTTGATAATAATTTCTGATGATTGTTTCTATTTCTTTGGTGTTAGTTGTGATCTCGCCCTTTTCATTCATAATTTTATTAATTTGAGCTTTCTCTCTTTTCTTCTGGATTAGTGTGGTCAATGGTTTATTGATTTTATTGATTCTTTCAGAAGAAAGAAAAACAGCTTCTAGTTTCATTGATGTGTTCTATTGTATCTCTAGTTTCTATCTCATTGATCTCTGCTCTAATCTTGATTATTTCCCTTCTTGTGTGTAGAGTTGGCTTAATTTGTTGTTGATTCTCCAGTTCTTTAAGATGTAGAGACATCTGGTGTATTCTGGATTATTCATTTTTTTGAGGGAGGCTTGGATGGCTATGTATTTCCCCCTTAGAACTACCTTTGCTGTATCCCATAGGTTTTGGACTAAAGTGTCTTCATTCTCATTGGTGTCCATGAATTGTTTAAATTATTCTTTGATCTCCTGGTTGATCCAAGAATTCTTAAGCAGGGTGGTCTTTCGCTTCCAGGTGTTTGAGTTCCTTCAGAACTTTCCCTTGTGATTGAGCTCCAGTTTCAAAGCATTGTGATCTGAGAATATGCAGGGAATAATCTCAGTCTTTTGGTATCAGTTGAGCCCTGATTTGTAACACAGTATGTGGTCTATTCTGGAGAAGGTTCCATGTGCACTAGAGAAGAATGAGTATTCTGTTGTTTTAGGGTGGAATGATCTGTATATATCTATGAGGTCCATCAGGTCCAATGTGTCATTCAATGCTCTTGTTTCTTTATTGATTTTCTGCTTGGATGATCTGTCTATTACTGAGAGAGGTGTGTTAAGATCTCCTACTATTAATGTATTCATATCAATATGACTTTTTATCTTGATTAATAGTTTTCTTATGTAAATGGCTGCTCCCATATTGGGGGCATAAATATTTACAATTGTTAGATCATCTTGGTGGATAGTCCCTTTAAGAATGATGTAGTGTCCTTCTGTATCTCTGACTACAGTCTTTAGTTTAAAAAATCTAATTTATCTGATATGAGAATCGCTACCCTGGCCTTCTTTTGAGGCCCATTGGCATGAAAGATGCTTCTCCATCCCTTCACTTTCAGTCTGGATGTATCCTTAGGTTCGAAATGGGTCTCTTTTAGACAGCATATGGATGAGTCCTGTCGTTTTATCCAATTTCACCCTGTGTTGTTTTATGGGTGCATTTAGGCCATTCCCATTTAGAGTGATTATTGAGAGATACGTTTTTATTGACATTGTGTTACCTTTGAAGTCTGTCTTTCTGCAGATTGTCTCCATATACTTCAGTTCAATGATATTCTTAGGATTTTTCCTCTTTTATATAACCCCCCTTAATATTTCCTGCAGTGTCGGCTTGGTGGTCTCATACTCTTTTAAGCCTTGACGGTCTTGGAAACTCTTTTTCTCTCCATCCATTTTGAATATCAGTCTTGCCGGATAAAGTATTCTTGGCTGCATGTTCTTCTCATTTAGTGCCCTGAATACGTCTTACCAGCCCTTTCTGGCTTGCCAGGTTTCCGTGGACAGGTCTGATGTTATTCTGATGGGCTTTCCTATGCACGTAAAGAGCTTCTTTGTCCTAGCGGCTTTCAAGAGATTGTGTCTACAATTATGATTTCTCAATTTTACTATCAGGTACCTGGATTTTTTTTTAGATTCTATAATCTTGGGGGGGGGAGACCATTCTGCCTCTAGTACATGAACACTGGTTCCATTCATGAGATTGGGAAAATTTTCATGGAGAATTTGTTCCACTATATATTCTAGACTTCTTTCTTTCTCCTCCACCTCAGGGATTCCAATAATTCTGACGTTGGAACGTTTCATGGCATCATTTATTTCCCTAATTCTGTTTTCATAGCTTTTAAGCTGTTTGTTCCAGGCTTCCTCCTGATCCTTTCTTTCTATCTGTTTGTCCTCCAGATCACTAATTCTATCTTCTGTCTCTGTTACCCTAGCTTTTAGAGAATTTAGATTAGATTGGAACTCATTTAGAATATTGTGAACATCATCCCTGGTGGCTTTTAGTTCTGCCCTAATCAATTCCATTTTGTCATCTATGGCTTTCTCCAGCCTAGCTATTGCCTGGATAATTGTTAGCCTGAATTCCCTTTCTGACGTGTCGTCTATGTCGATAGCCATTAGCTCTGCTGTAGAAGGCCCAGCCTCTAAATGTTTCTTCTCTTGGGCATTCCTCTTCCTAGTCATTTTGGTGAGAGATGGCTGAATGGAAGTAGCTGAATGTGTCAACCATGGTGCAGGCAAGGTGTACCCTGAAATGCTTCTGAGCAATCAAGAGTCCCCACCCAAATGAAAGAAAAAAGAGAGAAAAAAAAGAGAGAGAGAGAGAGAGATAGAAAAAAAAAAAAAAAAGAAAAAAAGAAACATAAAATAAAAGAGAATGTCCTGCCCAAATGGGCCCCAAGGTAAGATTTGTGAAGTATACAAATAGAAACAGACAAACAAAAAGACTGATGAAAGTAGATGACAAGAGGAAAAAAAAAAAAAATATATATATATATATATATAAAGACAAAACAACAACAACAAAAAAGAACTTCATCAAAAAGAACCCCAAGTATAAGATTTATATACTACCAGGACAAACACAAATACACAGAAACACTAAGATAGAGGGGAATTAAAAATTGGTTTACCTATAGGGGGTAGCATTGATTGGGGAAAGGGGATCACCTTGAAATTTAACTCTATATGAATATAAAAAAATAAAAAGAAAAAAAAGAATAAACTAAACAACACTAAAATTAAAAAAATAGAAAAGCAAAAGAAAAACACACTTATATGTATCAAAAAGTTCAGGTTAAAAGGTTATTATGGAATTTGATGTACTGGACATCTCACTGTGATGGTAAATAGGTTAAAAAATTATCTATAAAAAAAAATGAACCAGAATAGTGGGAGCGAATTAAAAATAAAGGTTGTATCTATGAAGGAGTGGTGGTTGTTCTCTTGTCTTTTTTTTTTTTTTTCTTTTTGGTTGGCTTTCTGGGGTAGGGGCCTGCCGTGTGGGTTTTCAGTCAATGGTGTTTCCTGAGTTAAGTCCTCCCATCCCCTATCAATGGGATGGGCTCTGAGGAAACTGGTTTTTCAGGCTTTTGTTCTCTGGAGGTCGTTTTGTTTTGTTCGTTTGTTTTCTCTCGCCTTTTCGGCTTTGGATGCTTTTTGGAAGTTTAGAGGAAAGCAAACTGCACCCAGACCTCCCTCTCAGAGAGAAGCCTCAGTCTGTTCCCCTCTGGGTGCTCCAGAGCACATATATTCCCCCTTGGCCACTGGTAGAGCACGTTCCCAGTCACAGTTCCTGGGGACGCAGTAACTCCTGCTTGCCCCAAACCACAACAGTGGCGGCTATCTGGGCAGCTTTAATATTTATTTTTATGCAATATTTTACTTATGAAATTTCTGTATGAAAATTCAGTGATTATTTCTGCTTGTTCATATTCAGCTGATTTAGAAATTAAATTTCACCCTTATTTGGTAATGATATTTAACCCAAGCATGTAATATTTACAGAAGAAGAACATATTAGTTGGTTTCATCCAAATGAGGTTTTTTTGTTTTTTGTTTCTTGTTTTTGGTTAACAAGAAAATTACTTTGAAAGTTTACCCTCAGTCGACCTCCAGGGAAATAAATGATTTCCAAAGTCTGCTAAATAAACACTGAACACTTAAAAATGACTCCAAACTTCCTCATTTCTGTCAGCCAAGTTTCATGCTTACTACCATTTCACTATTTTTGTTCCTTAAGTCTATTCAATAAGTTAATAACATAATTATATAAATTAACTAAATATGACTTAATATGCTTTAATATCAGTGCATAATACATTGTTGGGTTTCCTTGAAAATAATTTTGGATGTCTCAGATCCAATGAAGGTGGATATTCTTTACAAAGTATTTATCTAAATAAACAGGTACAAAAAAATTCTAAAAGGCTGGGAATTGAGTTTTGTAAAAATTAAATAATATTCTGCCTATGAGGCTGTCTTTTAGATTCTTGTTCCATTTTAAGTGAAAATTTAGGAATTCACTTACTCCCAACAACTAAAGACAAGAGAGGTTGCCTTTTGTGCTTCAATATATGATAAGGGGATACGAATGGGGAGTGTTGAAAGCCAAATCAATGTAAGGACAGGAAAGCATTTCTGATAATTAGAATTCCCCACAAGTTATAGATATTTATCTCACAGAACATAATATCTTATCAGGCCCCTGCATATTGTGTAGAATTTTGTACTAGATGTCCTATTGAGTTCCTTTCAAATCTGAGATTTTATGATGAAGTTCAGTCATATTTCCTCTGATGTTCAGTGGTTTAATGAGAGCTTCTCCCAGTCAATGATTCTGTTAACATGCTGTAGTTATAATCGTGATCAAGTTGGCATATCTAAGTCAAAAGCACAACCTAGCCTACACTGAAAAGCAATTCATAGAAACAGTACACATCTATTTCTGAAGGCTGATCTTCCAACATAAAACTATCTCAGCTTAGACAAATATTCAGAAGAAGGTACATAGGACAATTAAATACTAAATTTAATAGATACAACACATCAAAATGGTGAAATGTCAAGAAAGTTTTTATCTTCTAAAATGTACATAAGGCTGCTTGAGTCAACAACCATTATTAAAAGAAAGTAATAGAATGCCTCAAATATGGGAAAAATAAAGAAAAATAAGACAACAGTAGTATGTTGAAACAAAATGGGATTTTCTCAAGGTGTGACAAAAAGTAAGTGGTTCCCCCAATAATGTTTTTATTAAAAAAAAAAAAAAAGAATTCAGAAGTAATGTTTAGGGATGCAGTAATCTGAAGGGATGCAACAGTGGTTCCCTGCCTACACAAAAAAATCACCCAAGGAGTTTTAAAATTCAGATTCACAGGATCTCATCCCAAACCAATTCAAGTATCATGTCTGTAGCCAGAGTTGGGAGCTCTAGTATAAAATGGTTAAGCTTTATATTTGCCCTCCCTCAAAACACACGCACACGCGCGCACACACACACACACAAACACACACACACACAATTTCTTAGAAATAGTGTTAATTCCTAAAGAATTATTGAGTTCAATTGCCAAGAGTGCATGAAAAGGGGAAAAAAAAGTTCAAAATCATCCAGTGTGTTGTCTCCAGGGAGTTTATATTACCTATCCATGCTGAGTTATAAAATATTAATATCATTTATTGACTTCTGCCCAGTAAATGTAGTATCCATTTTATGCAAGTCAGTGATAAAATATATCCATGGTCTAATATGGACGCTATACTGGAGAACAATTCCGAGTTCTTACTGAAGCAATACAATCAAGATAGACTTGCCTGAAGTAAAGAAAGAAAGACCTTTATCTTTTATGTCAATTTTAGGAACAATTACCTCTCCAATAAATTTGAACAGACTAACATTTTTATTTTTCTGACATTACTGAATTTAGAAGAATTCAGAAAACATTTGTTCTCTTAAAAAGAAGATGAACTAGGCTTCTATAAAATGTGTCAATCGTTTTTCTTTATAGGAAGAAAAAATCAGATGTCACAAAAATCACAAAAGTCCCAGTATTTTTTAAAGTAAGTCACTTTTTTTTCTTAATTTTCCATCATTCCTTTGTCTTTTTACTTATACATTTTAAAAATACTCTGCTGAGGATTTCTAGACAAGCTGACAAGTCCAGAGCTTGAACTCCAATAAAATAATGATTCTAAGTCGGTCACACTGTGTAATGAGATGAACTTTCCAAAATTGTATCTTAAGGCATTTGACTAAAGTCTTCCTTTGGATACCTTGTGATAACCTCTTTCTCACCCCATCCCTCAGCTCCTGCACCTGTTATATTTGGTAATGACCTCATCTCAAATTATGTTATACAGTGGAAACATGATTTCTAACTTCCTTTCCATAAGTTGAACTGAAGGTAATGAGGAAACATCATGAGTCTAAAAAAGAACCCGAAGGAAGATTATTTGTAGTACAGACATTCAAACAACTGTATATGCAAGGGAGCCAAAATACAGAAAAATGATTGGAAGACCAGGACAGCAGGACTGGGCTTCCATCCTGGATGGAAGATCCCACAGTCTGGGCTGATAGTACCTGACTTCTGGCCGGTATTTAACATATTGGGAATACTTAGCTGAGGGACTGGAAACCTTAGGTAAGAAGCTTCATGGACCTTACTAAACCTAGAATTTGGAGTTCACATTACTGTGAATCCAAATGCCCATGAGTCCCCAAAGCTGTTTAAATCTTCCCCTGTCAAAATTTGCTAAACTTATTGACAAAGTTGAGTGTGCCAAGTACCAAAATAAAAATCTGTGACTCCCTGCACCAATCTTCTGTTTTTATCTCTGGTAAGCATCTGGTGGAGAAATAATAAAATTACCACTTCAAGAAGGCATATACCTCTGTGGTCTCTGTTCTTGATCCAGTACCTAAATAGCCTAGGGCAATATTTTGTCTTACAGAAAAGAAAAAGAAAAAAAAAAAAGATAAGAGTTTTATTTTGAATTTCAAATCCTATAAACTTCTGAAAAGTATTAAGGATTGTTTAATATTAGTTTTTATTGGGCTAAGGTCTCCAATTAGTTTGCATTGTTTTATACAGCTCAGCCTCACTGCTCTAAGATTAGTATCAGTGGTCCAAAGTTGAAAAATCACCAAGTTAAATTTAAATCAACAGAAATAATGATGGTAATTTGGGATTTACTGCAAGTTCATATTCATTTGAACCATGTTCTTTTCACATCTTTTTTGTCAAACAAGGCATCTGTTGAAAGTGATATATATGAAATAAATATTAAATTAATAATGCAATGGTTTATTACTCAATAGATTACTTAGAATGGTTACAATTCAGTGGGTTACTTAGACTGGCTTTATTAACAATATTCATAAAACCATATGATTTGTAAGGTGGAGGGTACAAGAGTGCTTAGTACAAAGAAGAAGAATGGGGAAACCTCATGGAATTGGAAATATATGTGAATTAATCTACTTATGATACGTATATTTAATCTTGGGTAGAATATGATTGTATTTCTCTAAAATCATCAAGTAAGTCCTCCTGTATGGCTCCAAAAGGAAGAAATCACTCATGAAGATAACTTTGTGTTCTGTGACACTAAATTTTAACAGAACTGACCATCTACGAGTAGCATCCTTAAGAGAGACCCAAACAAACGGGTGGTAGACTAATGTTAGCATGCTCCAGGGACACTCTGGACATAAACATATTACCAATTCAGCACATATACTTCTAGGGTTGAGAAAGACATGTTTATCCTAGCTAGATGCCTGTAAAAATTACAGCTTCCCCCTTCATTCACCCTGTCCAGCCATCAGTGTTCATCAAAGACAATTAAGATTAAAATTTGTTTGCCATGTACCTCTACCCACCAATTTGAATATTTCAATCTGCAACCTTTATTATCACTGAATAAATCAGTATAATAATTTACACATTATCATGTAGGATTTGATAATATGGGATAAAGTCATTGTCCCTTGTGCCAGAAGTATGAATTTTCTTAACTTGCAAAGCTGAGATTCTGGACCATGGTAAATTCACCAAGATCAAGGTTATTTTGAAATGACCAGTAACATTTTCTATCCTCTCCCAGAAATGCACTCTTTTAAAATCTCGGCAAATTAGCACAGGGCAGCTTCACCAAAATAACATAGTACTTAGCACCAAATAAGTACAATGCATATATTTATTGACTGAATGAATCTATCTTATCATTGCAGTGCTACTGTTTAGATTAGTGATTATAAATTCAAGTGGAACTTATGAGGACATATTTACTAGGAGAAGGGATAATTCATAAAGAGGCTATCCACAAAACAAAATATTCAGATAGTTAAAATTTTTTTGGAACTCCCCTTGCAGTAAGAAAACTCAGATATGAACTGAAGTAAAGTTATTTTATAGTTTTCATGCATTCTATTTAATGTGAATATTCATCTAGTTCCTTAATAAGATATTAATATGGTTAATAAAAGGGCAAGGTCCCACTGGGGACACAGTACAATGTGCTACCTTGTCTTTTTTAAAAAAGATATTTTTTTAAAAAAATCAAATTTCATGAATTTATCTGACCCCAAAGTTTCATGTAAGATCTTGTGAGCCCACATTCTTTCCTGTCACATAATCAAAGAAAACTTATCAATGTCTTATGACATAAAGTTGTTAAAAGCTCTTATATATGTTTGCCTGTTTCGTGTGTGTTGAGTTTGAGGAGTTCATTATAGATCCTGGATATCAACCTTTTGTCTGTACTGTCAAACTCAACACACACGAAACAGGCAAACATATCAAAAAATGGGCCGAGGATATGAACAGACACTTCTCCAATCAAGACATACAAATGGCTATCAGACACATGAAAAAATGTTCATCATCATTAGCCCTCAGAGAGATTCAAATTAAAACCACATTGAGATATCACCTTACACCAGTTAGAATGGCCAAAATTAACAAAACAGGAAACAACATGTGTTGGAGAGGATGTGGAGAAAGGGGAACACGCTTACACTGTTGGTGGGAATGCAAGTTGGTGCAGCCTTTTTGGAGAACAGTGTGGAGATTCCTCAAGAAATTAAAAATAGAGCTTCCCTATGACCCTGCAATTGCACTCCTAGGTATTTACCCCAAAGACACAGATGTCATGAAAAGAAGGGCCATCTGTACCCCAATGTTTATAGCAGCAATGGCCACAGTCGCCAAACTATGGAAAGAACCAAGATGCCCTTCAACGGATGAATGGATAAGGAAGATGTGGTCCATATACACTATGGAGTATTATGCCTCCATCAGAAAGGATGAATACCCAACTTTTGTAGCAACATGGACGGGACTGGAAGAGATTATGCTGAGTGAAATAAGTCAAGCAGAGAGAGTCAATTATCATATGGTTTCACTTATTTGTGGAGCATAACAAATAGCATGGAGGACAAGGAGAGATGGAGAGGAGAAGGGAGTTGAGGGAAATTGGAAGGGGAGGTGAACCACGAGAGACTGTGGACTCTGAAAAACAATCTGAGGGGTTTGAAGTGGTGGGGGGTGGGAGGTTTGGGTACCAGGTGGTGGGTATTATAGAGGGCATGGATTGCATGGAGCACTGGGTGCGATGACAAAATAATGAATACTGTTTTTCTGAAAATAAATAAATTGAAAAAAAAAAAGCTCTTATATATCTGAGTTAATATGGGACACCAAATAAAGAGGCAGAATAATGTCAAGGAGAGAAGAGACACACAAAATCAGAGATGGCAACACATTTTGGTTTCAATGTCAGTAAATATGTGAAAATTTTTATTTTTCTGATCTTTAGTTTTCTCATTTGTTAAAAGGAATTTTTGGAGGCTTTTTAGGAATACTATAGGAAATAACATATGAGATAAAAGGAGTAATGATAATGACAGATGGTAGATGCTACTGCTGTTATAATAATAATAACTGTTAACATTATGGAATGACATATTTGCATTTCTTAACTCTTTTATCGTAGCAACAAAGGAAATGTTGCTTTTAATACTTGAGTGTTCAGAGTGTTCACAACTTCAGTATTTCAAATTTTAAAAATTATGATATAGGAGCAACAAATACACATTAAATCAAATTCCAAACCAGTGGGATTACTTGCACTGTTTTAAAAGTTAAATAAATTATATGGATGACTACATGGGAGAAGTAATAATTTTATCCATTTAATAGTAAATACACATTATGTGTTTCATATGAAATAACTATAATTGTCTTTACCTGAGAAGAGTAGGTGTGCCCATCTGAACCACACACAGGGTTGGTGTAGACCACTGGGCACTGCTTGCAGGTGGATGATACAGGACCCCTCCATTGCTTATGGCCTACTCCTGCATCTTTCATGCTGTTAAAACAACAACAATAACCATACTTAGTGCATTTTTAAAAATACATACATTGATATTAATGTCATGCCTTTTCTGCATACCATTCCAACTCTTGATGGTAAATTATATAATCAGTAAACTCCATGTGTATTTTCAAAGTAATACTCAATATGGTATTCTTCATTATAATATTTTGTTTTCCATATCAAGATTTTTTCATTGTAAAATAATATATTCCTTTAAATTGGTCTACTGGTCACATACCTATGTTTCGTGATACAGATTTTTTGTTTTAATTTGTAGCTATGAAGTGTTTTTGATAATCCCAGAAAAAGAAGCAACAATTTCTTGGCAATAAAGAACTATTCCATTAAGAACAGTATTTGATCCAAAAAAAAAAAAAAAAAAAAGAACAGTATTTGAAAAGAACACTTAATTCCCCAGGTGTACCCAATGTCCCTGAAAATAAGAGAAGCTTATTTTGAGAGAAAACAGCAATAAAGAACTTTTCTGGCAATGGCGAAAATTTAGAAAGCCAAATTAGTATTTTTAGTGATAGCCAATACTTTTTATTGTGTAGAAATACCTTAAAATAGATCCATTTTGAGGCTTTGACCTAGAATAACTTGGGAAAACTCATTCTTTTCTCTTACCTAGAATTATTTGTTTTTCCACTTTGATTAAACTACTTATTGCTCTGCCTATTTGTGCAAACAATTTATATACAGAGGGTAAAGTGTTAAAAAAAAGCAACAGGGAATCTATTAAAATATTCAACATTTAGATATTCTTTAGTAAACCAGCACTCATTTTTATTCATTAAAATTGTTTATAAAGAGAGTAATTTGATGTGTCTATTGTGATGAGAAAAGATGTTTTGCTAGAAACATTTGCTTCTATTTCCTTTTCATTTTTTTCATGAATAAGTCAAAACTACAAAAAAGTAATCCTAAAATACTCTTATGAAATACAGTATTAATTTTCATTATAGGGAAAGAAGTTCAAACTATATATTTCAAATATTGAAAAAATTTAAATGCACACTGAAAAAAAAAAGGTTTTTTATCTTCTCTTCCCCTCCAACCCCCAACTCTGCTTCTCTCAAAAAATTTTCATGAAACTATTGTTGCTCTAAACACTTCTTTTTATTTTAATTTTTTAAATTTTGCCTAATCTTACTTTAAGATTTTGTCTGGGCACAGAGTTCATGTCATAAGAATAAAATGGGAAAAGCAACCATGCTGCTATTACTGAGTAAATAATGGGCACAATATCCTAATGGGAATTAAAGCAGTAACTGGAAAACATGGAACATTATTCTGTACCACTTCAGACTTATAAATGATGAATGGAGCAGAGGAAAATAAAAAAAAATATATATTCTGTTTGCATTGTTTTTTTTATGTTGTATAAACAAAATAAGGCATAAAATTATCCAATCAGATACCTTAGGAGAAACTATTGCCAAGTTCCAGTTCCTCATCAACAGAAAGTATTTTATTAGAAGAATCTGTATGCTTTGGGATACATATGTATATGTACATAGGTATCACAAATACATAGGTATAGGTATTTGTGATACCTATACACACACACACACACACACACACGCACATTTATATTCACACACACACACATAAAACAACCACTTTAGTTATCCTTATTCCCTTCAAAGCCAGAACTGCTTTCCAATTTCTAAAGTGCATCAGTAAAAATGGTGTATTTTTTTATTTAGACTTCATCCTGGTTAGATTTTGCTGAAGTACCATCAAAATTTTAAACAGAATAACATTGTATGTATTTGTACCTACATTTTGAATAAGAGTTGATGCCAAACTATAGCATTCAGAAACCAGTATTTACTTATGTTTATTTCAAAATAAATGCATTAGATGAGGTTAACCTAACCAATAATCGTAATTTAATATATACTATTCATACCATAACACCTGGAGAATGAACAACTGATGTAATTCACACATAAAGAAAATTATTTCATTTTCTGTAGAAAGACAAATTACATTTAAGCACATAAAAGGAAATATAGAATATAGTTTTTCCAGCCATGTATTCATGTTAGAATTAAGGTATAAATACAAATGAATTTTTAGGAATCTTATTTGACTAAAAAAAAAAATACTACTACAAATTCATAAAATTAACAAAGTACTGACTGGAGGACAAATAAACTATCATTAACAAGGACTTGAGGATTCTGAGTAATGCTGATCATTTCTAAAGGCACGAGTTGGGCAAGGCTTTGCAAACATCCTGCTGCCCCTTCACACTTTGTAGACTTCCACTGTCAGCTAGCTATATGCGGTGTCTCTACTCAATGCATTCATCATGGAAGACATTGTTGTAACCCAAAGTCTATTTTATTAATGTTATCATGTGATTCAGAATTTGTTTGATTTGGTATCAGGAATGTTCCTCAGAATTAACATTACTCACAATCTTGTCTAATAAATTATTTATCTTGCTCTTAGGAAAATAGTGTAGTAGATGAGGTCACAACTAAAAATTTCTAATGTTTAATATCTCTTTATTTTATGTAATACATAAACATATATAATTGCATATAGCTGGAGATTATCTTTTTTATTTGATTTTTAATTACATTTTGAAGGTCCTAGTTAAGGAAGAACAATTGTGCTTCTAAGTGAGAGACAGTCAAGGAAGCCCAAGATGGGCAAAGTGAAGGGTTTAGGAAAAGGCAGAACTGGCTCAGGCTATCGAAATGAGTATCTGGCATCCATGACAGGAGGAATGACAGGTAAGAAATTAACATAAGCAAAAACATCACTAGGCATATTATTCTGAGTATTCTAAATGTAGAAGATTATTAACCTTTAAAAGTATGTGTATTTTTTGATATATCAAAAGCCATTATCAGTTAATTATTTTAGTTAATTATCAAACAGGTAATAAAATTTCCCCCTTAATGAAGTACAAAATTCAAGTTGGCTGAAAAAATGCTGAAATTGTTTAGAAACTATGCTTCCAAAGGCAACTCTTCTCAAATAAACTTCTTAAAGGTCTACATTTTTCAAAAATACATACTTCAATTTTGAAGACTTGAGTTAAAAATTTATTTACTGACTTTACAATGTCCTCCTATATATGGTGATAATCCTTTCTCTTAGGAGTAAAAAAATCGTATTTTTGAACCCAAATAATTTAAGCAATTAAATGATAATCTATGACAAATAAAGTCAAGGATTTTTCTCAAAATCCTCTTATTTAAATATTCCACTTTTCAGACACTAAGTTAGCTTCATACCAGTGTATCTGTTATTATGATTCTAGTAGGTGGAAAATTAAACTACTCAGAAGAATTGGTACCATTGCTAGTGCTCCATTATGTGACTTACTTTGAGGCAGTTGAGTTGTATCAACTTATTACCTGAGTTGTCTCCTGTGCTCCTGATTTACCTCTTGCTCTGGTCTTCAGTAGTAAGACTTGAAACAGCAGTCACACATGAAAGCTCAACAGTCTCTTATTTTTCTAATAACTACAATGTTAATTACTGCTACATCTGTTTATTCAATTATGGTCTATTTAATTTTCTGTTTAGTTAATCATGTTGTGCATTTTAACAATATAATTTGAACACAATGTCCATGTTTTAGGTTTTACATTGATTTTGGAAAGAACCCAAATGATGTTACCAAAATTATTAGCAGGGAAAAAAACTCATTCCAGTTTGATTTAATTTTTATACATGACCATGTCATTAATCAGTCTTGACAAGTCAGTAACCTCCCTGGGTCTTAATTTCTTCCCTTACACAATGCTAAGTTTCATCAGTATGGATCATTTGATCTTGAGCAATCCATGAGTCTATAAATCTTTAATAAAATTACTTACAAAAGACACTAAAAAATTAGAAGCATAGACAGTGCATACGTGCCATATGTTATGATTTTAGAACTTGACAGTGTTACCAAGTGAAACAAATATGTTATTATGGTGTGAAGGATGATGCTGAGTGGGGGCAAGAGACAGGTTGGAATGCTAAAGGTGCAAACTTCACCTATCTCAAGGTACCAAATGAAAGGAGGAAGCCCAGTCTTATGATAACTAATGGAAGAGGGAAGATAAACATGGCTGTGTTTAAAGAGGCATACACCTAAGAATTAAATAATAACTATATTATAATGTCAAAAAGCATCATCAATAAATCATAAAAATAAAGAATACCATATTTATACTATAAATAATTAGATATTTTTCTAAAATTCTCTAGTTCTTAAATCTGACATCACACATAATAAATTTTCATTTCTTTAGGCCATAAATATGCAAATTGAAGACCAATTTATTCATTATATATTTACCTTAGAAGGAGAATCATCAGTATTTAAGTCTTAATTCCTTAAGTGTATTTGCTTTTTTCTATACACACTTATATTAACTTTGCTTCAACAAAAGAATTTTATTTTAATCTGATAAAACAATATTCAAGTGAATACAGATATTCTGTGAATATCTCAGCTGAGAACAGCCTGATGTAATATATTTCTTGTTTTGTTAATACCCCTAAATTTCAGTTCCTTTAGGGAGCCAGTTTTTCAAGTTCTGCCAGACTTGTAGAAGAATTCTCTCTTAAGACACAACTAACAACTTCTGATTTGTTCCCTATTGGCCATGTCTCTTTAAGAAACAAGGGAAGGCTGCCCTTATTACTTATTTTTTTTTCCACCATGGGTCTTGGAGAAGGACAGATGATATTAGCAAAGTGCAGGAAATGATCTTTTGGGGCAACACAGTTACATGAAATTCCAAAACCCTTATCCAGAACTTATTAAAACTGTAATGGCCACTATTTGCTTCTTGTGATTATTGTACCATGTACGATAGTAATTTATGCAATGAATCAAGGTATAAGCAATCAATTTTAATTTTAAATAAGAAGACATATTCTGCAAATACAAAACAAACATTTATTTATATTAGAAAACATTATTAATTATGGCTACTAAACTACAAATGTTAAAAATAAATTGGCTTAGTTTATTCTGTAATATGAACAGAAACTCTACTTATTCCTTATAGCATACAAAAGAACTAAGATTCGTAGAAAAAGCTCACTTATAAATGTATCTCAAAAGTCAATAATATGAGTAGTTAATAAAATGTATCTTTAAAAACTATTCATAGCATAAATTGAATGCATTCTAAAAATCAATTATAGTAATGAATTCTTATTCCAACTGTATTTACTAAGATAACTTATATCATACAGAAGTGTTGCCAAGAAATCAAAGTAATCAGTAATTTAGAGGGCATATTTTTTATAGAGTAATAAAATTAAACTTCAGAATTTAGACTTTAAAGAGATGTGGATAATTAATAATGTTTCACACTTTCTTTGAACAAATTTTAAAATAATATTGTAGAGTTATATTGCCACTTAAGTAGAATACAGTTTAAGTGAGGTTTATTTCAACAGCCAATATTTGAACTTAGATCTTGCTAACACAATAAACCAATTAGTGAGGCTAATTTTCTGTCAAAGAATGCTTCCCTGACTTTATTTTATTTTTTATTTAAAGATTTTATTTATTTATTTGACAGAGATCACAAGTAGGCAGAGAGGCAGGCAGAGAGAGAGGAGGATGTGGGGCTTGATCCCAGAGTCCTGGGATGAAGGCAGGCTTTAACCCACTGAGCTGCCCAGGTACCCCTCCTGACTATTTTAAAGCTACGCTATCTTTATGAGATTTAAATCATGGATCAGTTATGATATTTAAATGATATAGTCCATCAAATAAATAGTTTTTATTAAGCACTGAGCATATTCGCAATTACTAAAGACATTAATGAATAACCTCAAACTTCAAAAAGACATTACTATAAATGACACTTATAATCTCTTTCTCAATCTGATCCTCAATAGAGTAAATAAATAATAAAGGTTTAAGATGTATAAAAAATAGATGATGTCAAATTCAGATTGTAGTTCTTACTATTTCCACATAATTAATTTCAAACATTATTTTAATTACTAAAACCCTCTTTATTTAGCTATGGAAAAAGTATATTTAACTGCAAAGGATCTTGATTATGTAAGATTAAGTCATTGGTGGAATTATTATGGATTAGAAATGTCCCTAAATCTACTTCCAGCAAAATATAGAATGACAGATTGGGAATTCATGATCTTACAGATGATAAATGAATTATTTAATTAACAAGTATATATAAATGTATTCATTGGAAAAAAAGCTGGAAAGTTACTTTTTGTTTTCAAGCCAATAAAATTTCATTAAATAATATTTTAGGAACTGAGTCAAGTATTTACACAAATTAAAGCTTAAGTTCTCATGTGTGTTGATAGTCTATTATGTGTTAGACTCATATATTGCAATATTATTTATTATTTTGGCAGTCATACAATATGTGTTATTCTTTACATTCTGAAGCTAGAAACAGAGAGGTGGAGGGAGCTTAATTATCTTCCTCAAGTTTCTAGTGTTTATGATTACAGATTACAGATATGGACTTCAGGGCTCAATTTGTTCCTTTGTCACTAATGGTTTCCTTGCCATAATGTGCATAGAAAGTTATAAATGTCATGAAAACCACATTCCATATTACATAAGTTTCTATATCTGTTTTACTTAACAGGTGAAAAATTACAATTACTTTAAATTTTACTTAAAAAAAAGATCTACACCAGTAAGTGTTGTCTAGAGAACATATCTAGCTGATTAAAACTGAAATTACATACAGTATAATAAATACTATATCACTATATATGTGACTCTGATTTAGGGAAACAATATAAATATTAATTTACTAATACATGAATTGGTTCAATTTAATTTGTATTGACAGGTATAATTTCATTCTAGACATGAGAATGTTTATGAATTCTAGCTTTCTATATTTAAAATAATAATTGAGAAATTCAGAAATTGTTTTCTTCAATTATTAATGTTCAGAAAGGAAGCTTTGTTTATTTATTTTTTTTAAGAGTTTATTCATTTATTTGACAGATAGAGAGACTGTGAGAGAGGGAGCACAAGCAGGGGAAGTGAGAGAGGGAGAAGGAGGTTTGCTGCTGAGCAGGGAGTCCCATGCTGGACTTTATCCCCGGACCCTGGGATCATGACCTGAGCTGAAGGCAGATGCTTAGTGACTAAGCCACCCAGGTGCCCCAATAAGGCAAGTTTTACATATTAACTACATTATTACTTTAACATGAAGTTGTTCTAGAGTGCCAACACTGAGCAAAGTCTGACCTAAAATTTGAGTTCACAAGAATGGGTGGCTCTTAAAGATCAAGGAGATCCTGTATTTGGAAAAAACAGAGTCACATTTTTAAAATAATAATGACACTCTGTCTTGTTTATAAAAGGAGAAGGAAGGGAAAAAATGAAACAAGATGAAACCAGAGAGGGAGACAAACCATTAGAGACTCTTAATGTCAGTAAACAATTGAGGGTTGCTGGAGGGGAGATAGATGGGAGGCATGGGGCGGCCGGGTGATGGACATGGGGGAGGGTATGTGCTATGGTGAGTGCTGTGAATTGTGTAAGACTGATGAATCACATACCTGTACCCCTGAAACAAATAATACAGTATATGTTAATTTAAAAAATGTTAAAAAAATAAAAATGACAGATATGTAACTTAAGAAGAGAAAAAAATCTACTAAAATAAAAAACTAATATTTATCAAAAAACATAAGAAAATATTCTGTGTGATCAAATGCATATTTTTTGTCCTTTTATTTGTTAAGTATAGTTTAAACACAGTGTTGCATTAGTTTCAGTTGTACAACATAGTGATTCAGTGTGTTTATACATTATGCTATGCTCTCTACAAGTATAACTACCATGTATCCACATACAACACTACAACAGTATCATTGACCAAATTCCCTATGCTGTGCCTTTATTCTTGCCACCTATTCATTCTAAAAGGGAAAGGCTGTGCATTCCACTTCTCTTTACCTATGACTGCACTGGTGGTATAGTGATGAACATAGCTACCTTCCACTTCTCTTCACCTATTCTGCCCATCTCCCCACCTTCCTTCCTTCTGGCAACCCTTAGTTTGTTCTCCATATTTATAGGTTAGATCTGTTTTTTCTCTGTTTGCATATCCAATTGTTTTGGTTTTTAGATTCTATGTATGAGTGAAATCATATAGTATTTGTCTTTCTCAGTCTGCCTTAATTCACTTAGTATAATACCCTCTAGATCCATCCATGTTGTTGCAAAAAGGCAAGATTTCATCCTTTTTATAGCTATGTAATATTCCACTACATCTAACAAGAGTTCATTCTTTTTTGTGGCTGACCAGTATTCCCATACATATATGCCAGATTTTCCCTATCCATTTTTCTATGGATACATTGTTTGCATATCTAGGCTATTGTAAATAATAAATAAATAGGGATGCAAATAAATAGGGGTGCAAACATCTTTTTAAATTAGTGTTTTTGTTTTCTTTGGGTAAATAATCCACAGTGGAATTACTGGATC
The DNA here is from genome assembly GCF_020171115.1 of Neogale vison. Taxonomy (NCBI): domain Eukaryota; kingdom Metazoa; phylum Chordata; class Mammalia; order Carnivora; family Mustelidae; genus Neogale; species Neogale vison. The sequence continues at coordinate 136,921,562 of NC_058101.1, forward strand.
ATATGGTATTTTTATTTAATTTTTTGAGGAAACTCCATACTGTTTCCCACAATAGCCATACCAATTTATATTTCTACCAACTATGCATAGGGTTCCTTTTTCTCCACATTCTCACCAACACTTGTTATTTCTTCTCTACCTCCTCACCAAGGCTTGTTATGTCTTTTTGATTCCAAACCCATGAAATGGAAAAATTAATATTGTTAAAATGCCCTTACCAACCAAACCATCTATAGATTCAATGCAATCCCTATCAAAATACTGACAGCATTTTTCAAAGAACTAGAACAAATAAACTAAAATTTGGATGGAACCAGTCAAGACCTGAAGTAGCCAAAGCAATCTTGAAAAAGAGTAACCATGCTGGAGGTATCACAATTCCATATTTCAAGAAATACTACAAGCCTGTAGTAATCAAAACAGTATGGTACTAGCACAAAAATAGATATGTAGATCAACAGAACAGAATAGAGGGCCCAGACATAAACCCACATTTATATGGTCAATTAATCTATGTCAAAGGAAACTAGAATATATGATAAAGAAAAGACAAATTTTTCAGTAAAAAGTGATGGGAAAATGGGGCAACTACCTGCAAAAGAATGAAACGGGACCACTTTCTGACACCATACACAAAAATAAACTCAAAATGGACAAGAGACATAAATATGAGATTTGAAGCCATAAAAATCCTAGAAGAGAACAGAGGCAGTAATTTCTCAGACATGGGTTTTAACCACATTTTTCTAAATATACCTTCTGAGGCAAGGGAAACAAAAGCAAAAATAAACTATTGAGGACTACATCAAAACAGAAAACTTCTTCACAGCAAAGGAAACCATCAGCAAAACAAAAAGACAGCTTGCTAAATGGAAGAAGATATTTGCAAATGACATATCCACTAAAGGGTTAATATCCAAACTACAGAAAAAAAGTTTGGATCTCAACACCAAAAATGTGTCTTGATTATGGAAAATTCTTTTGATTTTTTTTTCTAAACAGAATGAAATATTTTTAGCTACTCTTCAACAAATAGACCTGACAGCTCTTTCAGAAGCTTTCAACAATTAAATACCACATTTTATTTAAGAAAACAGTCACTAAATTTCATTTAAAGTTCAGGGAAGGAAAATGGTTTTTCTTCATGTCTTGTCTTTATGAACATCATTGTTATTGACCTCTGCTTTGCTCAATGCTTCATTGGAAAAGGAAAGTTATAGAAATAAGAAAGGAGAAAGAAGCTACCATGTTGTGCTTGAGTCTGAATTGTAGCCTTGAGAGAAGGGTTAAGAGGACAAAACCTTCACTATGCATTAGCTCTTACATTAGCCCTCATTTTTCAGGTAAACTAATTAATAATATTATAAAGAAAGTTGGGAATTTTTGACTCCAGAGTATTTTTCTCTCCAGCAGGTTTTATTCAATTCCTGTTCTGAAAGCATATACTTCTTTTTATCTATTTATTTTTTTGGAAAGCATATACTTCTAAGCAAGTGTTGACTCCTTCTGATGCAATAAGGAATAGAATCAGAGAGGGAATAGATGTAATAAGGAATAGAATCAGAATCAGCCAGACAAGGATGTTTTCTTCAAGAAACATCTCAATAACGTGTACAATATCTAAAAAGGTTATCAGAAAGTTCTTTTAAATAGTTTATTTTTATTTATAATATGTTATTACCTATAGTTACAGCTACTGACCATGTCCTAGGAACTGAATTAGGCATTATTACAATCCTATCACTAGCTCACCTGATAACCTGTCATCTTCTAACCTATAAATAGTAGCTATTCACCCTTCTAAATATTGTTTATTAATTTTCTCATGAATATACTGATAATGTGTCCAGAAAGTATTTTACAGTCTGAAGGTACCAGGTGGGTAGAGGCATTGAATGCATAGAGCTCACAATTTGGAGACAGAAAGATGAGCATAGTTTGCAGTGAGGTTTTCCTATGGTCCAACAAGTAATAAGGACAATTTAGAGCTTATAAGGCCAACTTTCTACTCATGTTTGAGGTCACAAAATATTTTACAACTCTCTAAGTACACTTTTACCACCTGTTTGGTATTCCACAGACTCCCTTTGAAACATACATTTTATTGACTTATTAATTATGTTCTAACAGCCATCCATATGCTTATTTAATCCAGACTTACTCATGCACCCCCACGCCCCCAGTTCTGAGTTTCTATTGCCCCCATAACATCTACTAAACCATCAGGAGATATACTTGTGCCTGATACCTACTCCTAGCCTCCTTCTGCTATTTCTTCTAGCTTTGACATTGGGAGAAAAGGAGCCACTTTTAGCAAAGTCCTACCTTTTGTAGCCTAAAAATACTTTTAACTTCACAACCAAGCAGCTGAGCAGCAACAGAGGTCATCTCAGTCACAGCATGGGATTGTATATAAATTGAAATTAAGCACAGCATTCTCTGGAGTCACCATATCAAGTATTTCAGCCTATGTGCTATTTGCTTACTCACATTCCTGATTTTCTTTCGGTTAGATCATGCTTCCAGAAATAGACTTTCCAAAATTTGACAATAAATCTGCTTCCTATGTTTACTGAACCCATTACTGAAAACTCTCTGGTTTAAAACAGAAGTTTAATCTCTCATAGTTATGAAGGTCAAAAGTTCAAAATCAGTTTCCCTGGAGTAAAATCAATGCATTGGTAGAACTACATACACTTGGGAAGCTAAAGGTGATGGCTGTCATTCCTTGGCTTGTGACCCATCTCTCTTTGCTCCATTTTCACACAGTCTTGCCCTCCAACCTGTTTGTGTCTGTGTCAAAACTCCCTCTGTCTCTCTCTCTCTTAAAAGAAGACGTTGTGATTGCATTTAAGGTCGACTCCAACAACCTGGGATGACCTCCTCTTCCCAAGATCTTTAACTTAATTACAGTTTTTGCCATATAAATAGTAGTCACTCATTTGACATATAAGATAGTATTCACAGATTCTTGAAATTAAGTTATGCACATATCTTTGGGACAAACACTCAGCCTATTACTGGGAGGATACTTGGAAGAAGAGAGATCTTATCTTTTTCACAAGAAGGAAACTATAGTAATGAAATCTCTGGTTTGGAGAGATATCTTACACAGTCCTATGTAGAAATTCATGGTAAGAGTGTATTTTGTCCTATAATTACTCTAATGACCCCCTTTATATCTAAAAGAGGAATGTATGGCCCATGGCAATATCTTGGGATTTATGTATTGTCCTTCAACCATCACAAGACTGTACTACTCTGCAAATATATGCTTAGTCTCATCCACAGAAACATAGCCAGGTCTCACTTATCCTTCCATCAGGAAGAATGTACCTTAAACTCACCTTATGTCTCAGTGCATTATGCCACCATTTTTACTTCTTACTTGACTACCTTTAGGGAAACTGAGTGCTAGAGTCTTGAATAGTGGAAATATCTAAAATTGCCATTTTTATGGAAGAACAATAAAAACAACAGTCTTATCAATGTGCCCCATCTGATTCTCAATTTGATTGGTAGAACAAGTGATAAAGGCAATGGGGACTTCCTTTAGTTCTTTGACAAGTTGAAAGGTAATAGTAGGTAAATGACTAAGTGTCATGTGATGGGGAAAAATACAGTCTCCATGGAATCCAGGGTTTACAGGAGAGAAGCCATTGCATTATACCAGGAATTTATTTAAGAAAGTGTGATCCATAGACTTTGTTCTATGTTCAGGAGTGATTTTCTGTTTTGGGGCTCTGCTACTCTTTTCTAAAACTTTATACGAGCTCTTTTCCTTCTCCATTAATCTGTTCACCTTTTAAACACAACTCCTCATTCTTCCTCCAGGATGCTTCCCTGAGACTGGCACAAGGTATGCACTCAGTAAGTATCATTGAATGGGTAAGTAAAGGAAAGCAAACAAAAAGAAAGCAAGGGAGGCAGAAGAGGAGGGAAGAGTAGAGGGAGGATAGGGCTCCCTGGTTGACCACAAAGGATGATTCCTATTTTCCTGTCTACTTAAGAAGCAGAAATTCTACAGTTTTACTTTCTTACTAGATAAAGTTGTTATATGTAATTTGTAAAGTAAGTCCTTGTTAAAAGTCATTATGGCTTGCCATATTAAAAGCCCATGAGTTTGAATAGAATAAAATAATAGAACTGTCTCTGAATTCAAACAAGAGTCTTATTTTTCCTAACAATCATTTTATGCTATAGCATTAAAAAAAAATGTGAAGGGCATTTTACATTATTTCCCTCAGGAACTTCAGTCTATCAAGGGCTCTTTTTTTTTTTTTTTTTTTTAACACACTCTCTATTACTCATGTAGCAAGTAAACATCAGGAAATGAGCAACTCAGCTCTTCACAACTGTATGGAGAAGTGATTTATGCAGGCGTCTTCTTTTCAACAATACTTTAACTCTTAAAAACATTGTGAATTTACTGCATTTTTTTGCTTCTCACTTAACTTTTTAGAATAATAGGATCTATTTAATTTATAATCTCATGCTAATTTTCTTTAAAAAATAATTTGACACAGTCTCTTTTGTCCTTCTGACAGCTTTTTTTTTTTCTTTTTGACCATTTAAAGGCAATAAAACATAAAGTAGACAAAGAGCGCTCTACATTTCCCAAGTTCCCCATTAGCACTGACTACAAGGAGTAGAATGCTGGCTAATGATTTATCATGTTTACTGTTATAATACTGACTCAAGGCTGGGAAGTGGAATTCCTGGGCTGAATAAAAGGTTGGTGAATCCTTAGGTGAGGGACCACAAGGCTAAGTTAAGAAGCACACAATGGAGTATTATGCCTCCATCAGAAAGGATGAATACCCAACTTTTTGTAGCAACATGGACGGGACTGGAAGAGATTATGCTGAGTGAAATAAGTCAAGCATAGAGAGTCAATTATCATATGGTTTCACTTATTTGTGGAGCATAACAAATAACATGGAGGACAAGGGGAGATGGAGAGGAGAAGGGAGTTGAGGGAAATTGGAAGGGGAGGTGAACCATGAGAGACTATGGACTCTGTAAAACAATCTGAGGGGTCTGAAGGGGCGGCAGGGGGTGGGAGGTTGGAGGAACCAGGTGGTGGGTATTAGGGAGGGCACGTATTGCATGGAGCACAGGGTGTGGTACAAAAACAATGAATACTGTTACCCTGAAAAGAAATAAAAGATTTTAAAAAATAAAAAAATAAATAAATACCTAAAAAAAAAGAAGCACACCTAAATGTTGGTCAGTGTCTTTCTATATTGAAGAGATGTTTAGAGGAGTAACATAATCTACTGCAACACAGCTGTAGACTTTTTTTTTTTAATTTGTTACAATTTTTCTATTTATTTGAGAGAGAGTGAGAGAGAGAGAGAGAGAGAGAGCAAGGGAAGGGCAGAGGGTGACGGAGGAGAATCCCATGTAGACTCCCTGCTGCCACTGGATGGAGCTAGATCCCAACACCAAGAGATTATGACCTGAGTCAAAATCAAGAGTCAGATGTTCAATCGTTGGAGTCACCAAAGTGCCTCATAGCTGTGGATCAAATATTTGTGTACTCTGTGTTTCTTGTTGGAAATATATTTTCTTGGGTGTGTGTTTGCTTATTTTGTTTATTTACATTGGTTTGACAAAAATTAAACTTGAATTACTTGGGATTTGGGTGCAAATATGCAAAATAGCCTTTGGTTTATTTTAATCCTGCTGGTATATTATCCAGACATCCAAGCTTAGGTAAAGAAGGGCATCATAGGTGGTAGCATAGCAGACTGGCAAGCACTGGGGTTTTATGCTGAAGCTCCAGCATGGGATAAGTATTGATAATTTATATTTTGTTCTTTACCTATATGTCCTTTGGTGAGAATTTTCAGTATTCTTGAATTCCTTTTATCACTTCCTAATGACAGACCAAATATACCCTTATAGTAATACTGTCTCATAAACTTCAGTGGATATAAATATAGATCCATGTTTATGTACTACTATGGCTTTTGTAGAAAAAGGAACTCTATAGGGGCACCTGGGTGGCTCAGTGGGTTAAAGTCACGGCCTTTGGCTCAGGTCATGATCCCAGTGTCCTGGGACAGAGCCCTGCATCGGGCTCTCTGCTCAGCAGGGAGCCTGCTTCCTCCTCTCTCTCTGCCTGCGTCTGATCTCTGTCTGTCAAATCAATAAATAAAATCTTTAAAAAAAGAAAAAGAAAAAGGAACTCTATAAAAATACTTACAGTTGAGTCTTGTCCCTACATCAACAGAAGGAAGACAGCCTCCCTTCACTGAGGAATATTCCACTCGGTTTAATATGTGTATAATAAATTAATTTTTATTATGTCATATCACTGAAATTGGAGGGTAAAGTGGCTAAACATAATGTAGCCATAAATAACAGATATTTAAAACAATATAGACATATTAATATTTAAAACACATCTTATTTTAACATAATAAAAGTGAAAAGGGTAGAAACAAATTCCTAGTCTTCTTGATTTCAAGTCAGACATCAAGCCCCTCATTCTAAGTACAATTTATTTTTACTTATTATTTATTTGTTTATTTAATTAAATATTTCATTCATTTATTTTTCAGAGAGAGAGAAAGAGTGCACAAGCAGGGGGAGCAGCAGGCAGAGGGAGAAGCAGTCTCCTCACTGAGCAAGGAGCCCGACTTGGGACTCACACCCAGGAAGCTGGGATCATGACATAAGCTGAAGGCAGACACTTAACCAATTGAGTCACTTAGGCATCCCTGTAAGTAAATTTATTTTAAAAAAATAATTATTAACTTCTCTAAGTTACCCAAGTATAGAACTGCAATCTTGGATTTAACACTGTGAAGAAATAAAGAAAACAAAAATGCCATTCTCAGCAAAAGACATGTTAAACTCAATACAATGCTTGTGAATTTCCTAATATGCAAGATGAGAATTTGAAAATCCATTCTATTTTAGGATAATTAATATAAATCACATTAGAGCATTAAAGTTATTTTTTAACAATTCACTTTAAGCAAGTGTGCGAGTATGTCTCAATCCCACTGAGAAATCATCTGACATTTTTTTCACAGTTTCACACATCAATTTACACAACCACTTGAGTGAATGATTAGGAGACAGATTTCCTTTAAAAGTTAAGGCATTTTTTTTATGTGAAGATTATTGCTCAAATAGCATCTCTATCATTGTCATCAAGAGAAAATAAATTATGATATAATAATCCCTTTGGCGAAGCTAAATTTTACAAACCCTTAGATTGGAATGAAATGCAGATGTTGAGTAATTGGTGAAGCTTTACTAAATATAGAACATGAGAAGAAATTAAAATGTGGTTTATGAATTATTCATTGAGTTTTGTACTCAATAACCATGAGAACCCTGTGGGTTCTCAGAATCCTGTCGGCATACTTAGAGACACACAGAATGCATGGTCACATCTGCGGAACCTCAGTTTTCTCGAGGATATGAGGAAAATTATACATCTTTTAACAGAAAATTGTCACCTCTGACATTTGCTTAGGCTACATTCTGCAGATATCATTTGAAATAACTTTGTGGAAAGGTTTTTAGATCTGTTTTCTCTAATGAACTATTTGAACTTAGTTTTCAGACTTCTGTCCTTGACAGAATTTTAAAATGCTGCCTTCATTTCCATGCAGCCCATCTGCTGGCAAGAGAGATTTTAACTTCTGCCATTTCCCTGTGACCTCTGACCTCTACCCCTAAGTGGCAGCAGAAGAAACTAACAACAGGCATTTATGTCACAATTATTTTCAGACCAAAAATAATCTCAACTTCTATTTTAATAATTTAATAGTTAGTAGAGACACTTGGGTGGCACGGTGGGTTAATATCAGACACTTGATTTCAGCTCAGGTTGTGATCTCAGGGTCGTAAGGTCAAACCTCAAGTTGGGCTCTGTGCTCAGACTAGAGTGTGCTTAAATTTCTCTCTCCCTCTGTCTCTGATGCCCCACAACCCGCACTCTTGCTCTCTCTCAAAAAAATAAATAATTTTTTAAAAATAATAATAATAATAATTTAATAACTAATAAACTGTTCCCTCAAATTCTGTAAGAATACCCTCTTGGATTACATTTAGAGGGACAATAGCCCTATTGAAAACACATGTACAATTTTTTATCTGATTTTAAATGCTGTTCAATTAAGACATCACATTTTTCACATACAATACCTTGTTTATAAAGTGCAATGTTCTTTCCTTTCCCTGTTTATATTCATGTTCAAATACCAAGAATAAGCAGTTATTGGAAGAACAAATATTGTGAAAATATCTATGCTACCTAAAGCAATTTGCACATTTAATGCAATCCCTATTAAAATCTCAGCCATTTTTTTCAAAGAAATGGAACAAATAATCTTAAAATTTATATGGAACAAGAAAAGACCTCAAATAGCCAGAGGAATATTGAAAAAGAAAATCAAAGTTGGTGGTATCACAATTCCAGACTTCAAGCTCTTACAAAGCCGTCATCATCAAGACAGTATGGTACTGGCACAAAAACAGACACATAGATCAATGGAACAGAATAGAGAGCCCAGAAATAGACCCTTAACTCTATGGTCAACTAATCTTTGACAAACAGGAAAAATAATGTCCAATGGAAAAAGTCTCTTCAACAAATGGTGTTAGCAAAATAAGTCAATCAGAGAAGCCACATGCAGAAAAATGAAACTGGACCATTTCCTTACACCACACACAAAAATAGACTCAAAATGGATGAAGGACCTCAATGTGAGAAAGGAATCATCAAATCCTTGAGGATAACACAGGCAGCAACATCTTTGACCTCAGCTGCAACAACTTCTTCCTAGGAACATCGTTAAAGGCAAGGGAAACAAGGGCAAAAATGAACTATTGGGACTTCATCAAGATCAAAAGCTTTTGCACAGCAAAGGAAACAGTTAACAAAACCAAAAGACAACTGACGGAATGGGAGAAGATATTTGCAAATGACATATCGGATAAAGGGCTAGTATCCAAAATCTATAAAGAACTAATCAAGATCAACACCCAAAGAACAAATAATCCAATCAAGAAATGGGCAGAGGACATGAACAGACATTTCTGTGAAGAAAACATCCAGATGGCCAACAAGCACATGAAAAAGTGCTCCACATCACTCAGCATCAGGGAAATACAAATCAAAACCACAATGAGATGCCGTCTCACACCAGTCAAAATCGCTAAAATTAACAAGTCAGGAAACAACAGATGCTGGCGAGGATGTGGAGAAAGGGGAACCCTTCTACACTGTTGGTGGGAATGCAAGCTGGTGCAACCACTCTGGAAAACAGCATGGAGGTTCCTCAAAAAGTTGAAAATAGAACTACCCTATGACCCAGCAATTGCACTACTGGTTATTTACCCTAAAGTTACAAATGTAGTGATCCGAAGGGGCAGGTGCACCCGAATGTTTATAGCAGCAATGTCCACAATAGCCAAACTAAGGAAGAACCTAGATGTCCATCAACAGATGAATGGATAAAGAAGAAGATATATATATATATATATATATATATATATATATATATATATATAATGCAGCCACCAAAAGAAATGAAATCTTGTCATTTGTGATGATGTGGATGGAACTAGAGCGTATCATGCTTAGCAAAATAAGTCAATCAGAGAAAGACAACTATCATATGATCTCCCTGATATGAGTAAGTGGAGATGCAACAGGGGGGTTTGGGGGGGTAGGAAAAGAATAAATGAAACAAGATGGGATCGGGTGGGAGACAAACCATAAGAGACTCTTAATCTCACAAAAGAAACTGAGGGTTGCTGGGGGTAAAGGGGGTAGGGAGAAGGTGGTGGGGTTATGGACATTGGGGAAGGTATGTGCTATGGTGAGTGCTGTGAAGTGTGTAAACCTGGTGATTTACAGACCTGCACCCCTGGGACTAATAATAATATGTTAATAAACACTTTAAAAAATTTTAAAAAAATCAACCTTCAAACATCACAAATAAGAATATTTAGGAAAGAGGAACAGGCAAACAAACTTACAGTGCTGAAGTACACACCACATACACACGCACACATAGACAAGTTATTTAGTGCTTAATCTCTATTTCAAGTGTGGGCTTTAAAACTTCAGTGACTGGGGTGCTCAGGTTTTGAGGACTAGCCTCTGAAATACCTGGTATACAGCAGCCAAACAGAAGCTATTATAATAGACTGGCAACAGATAAACATGGATTTTGCTGCTTGGTGAGGGAAAGCTGGCCCTCATTGGAGGACCATGAAACTGGCCCCTTAGAGGGTAGTGTGGTTATTTGTTATCTATTGTTAGCCTCCAGGTCTTCCCCAGCATGCCCCCAACACTTCTTGGCCTTAGGAAATAAGCAGATACACACATTCACTGCAGCATTAGATAGCAAAACCCGGAGAAACCTCTCTCCACCAACACTGGGGGGGAAAAAAAAAAAGAATAAGCATTTATTTACTGTAACAACTTGTTAATAATGCCATGGGATTTGCTAAAAATATGGGTCCTTCAGTGTTTTGTGTGGAACAATGTTAAATCTATGCTCAAGTTTAACTTAAACAACCTCTTCAATAGTGAGTGCATAGGAGGCACCACCAGCTGGGGGAGCTCCAGAAGCCCCTGGGCATTCCATCTGGCATGAGTCCTGAACTCTGCAACAGTCTGGTAATGACGGAATTGAAGACTTCCTCCAGTTCTTTCTTCTGCCATTCAAATTCTTCCTTCTCTACTCTCTGGTTGATGATTTCATTATGCTTGTCAAAAATTTTCTTGTCCTCATCATTCATATTGCTTTGAAGTTTCTAGTCTGTCTCTAGATTGATCATTTTGATCAGATTTGAAAGGAGAAAAATTTTGAATGATTTCTTTTAAAGCTTTATAGTACTTAAATTCCTTAAAATAGGTGTAAGGTGGCCTGCGGTAGTGGGTGGTAAGTTTTCTAAAGAAAGATCCAATATGTATTTCATAGCCGCGAGTCATGAAAAAAGAATGCCTAATAAAAGGTTCAGATAGACACTGTGGGATTCATTATGAGCAGAAATAGTATAGGAAGATACCAAAGACATTCTTTTATAAGAGTATTTTGCAACCTTGATGAGTAAAAATAGCCCATAAAGTTAAAACAAAAACAAACAACAAAAACCTCCTTGGACTACCATTTGACAGAGCTCTTACTTTGGTTCATTGAGAAATTATATAATGACATAAGGCATCTTTTTCTTTTGTTAATCATAATGTTTTGAAAAAATGATGCAAATATTTTGTGTATATGTAATATGTAAAAGCCTTGAAGTAACTCCACAGCCTCTAAGGCATTCATCGCCATCAAGTTAAAAAATTCTGAAAGAAGAGATTTTTATATTATGAAATAAATTAATGTTGGTGAGCTGAAATTCTTTGTGCAGACAGGGTCACATTTACATCCAATAAATATTTCATTACTACAAGTTAAGTTCCAATGAAAATTTTTGTCTTCATCATTTGAATGATAAATGACCTTATATAATTGGTTTAAAGATTCTTGATAAAAATGGTAGTGCATTGTTGTTATAAAGTGCTGTGATGACCAATGAGAGTAAATATAATTTTCTTTATAATTTTGGTTTTATTTCCTTCTATTGTTAATTTTTTTTAGACTTTATTTATTTATTTGACAGACAGAGATCACAAGTAGGCAGAGAGGCAGGCAGAGAGAGAGGAGGAAGCAGGCTCCCTGCTGAGCAGAGAGCCCGACACAGGGCTAGATCCCACAACTCTGGGACCATGACCTGAGCCGAAGTAGAGGCTGTAACCCACTGACCACCCAGGCGCCCCCTTCTATTGTTAATTTCTCTTTTTCCCTTACCATTTTTCTATTTGTGTTGAATACAACTTTAAAAAAGTTTCCAGGAGCGCCTGCGTGGTTTAGTGGATTAAGCCTCTGCCTTCAGCTTAGTCATGGTCTCAGGGTCTTGGGACTGAGTCCTGCATTGGGCTCTCTGCTCAGCAGGGAGCCTCCTTCCCCCACTCCTCCTGCCTGCCTCTCTGCCTATCTGGTATGTCTATCAAATAAATAAATAAAATCTTTTTTAAAAATTCCAAAATAAAAATTTGGAAAAGGATAAGCAAAGAATTAGATAAAAAGGAACAAATGCTAAGGAACAATTTACCTTCTATTTAAGATCTATATACTATGGAAGAGTAGAATTTACAAACTTTTGTTAAAGATTCACTTATCTCAATAATGTTTGATTTTTCTTTATCTTGACCAATCTGTTATTAAACTTTTAAAAATGTTAGTTTTATGTTTAAAATATTTCCATGGCTATTTTGGCTTGAATGGATTGGATGGGGAGTCCTGAGAGTTCTTGTTTAGAGGTGATATTCTTATCTTTCCCAATGCAGGAAGGAGAGATTTGATAGCAATTTTATAGATTTTTGTGCATTTTCTAAATCTTCACTTTATTCCAAGAAATATCAAAGTGTGGAGTTGAATCTTTCCTTTCCAAATTGTGTCCACAATGTAGATGCACAGTGATTGCCAACCAATGTAATTAAATCACTCTTAACTTGTTTTTGTTGTTGTTGTTGTTGTCCTCTTTCTGAGGGAAGATCTTCCCTAGAAGATTTTAATAAGATAAACAGAAAGAACAAAGATATTTCAATAGTTTGTAAATCCTTATGCTGAGGTTGTGAATCTGGTCAATTTTTTCCCTTACAAATCTGCCATTTTTATGTAGTTTCTTCATAAAATCAAGAATTCTTTTTTTTTTTTTCAAATACCTGTTTGGGTTCAGAGAACTCTTAGGATGTGTTGCTTCATTATAATACAACAGCAAGATTTATACCAATTCCTTTGCTCAACTGGGAAAAAGGGACTCCATAGGAATATGTTTTTTCTTTCAAACTGATCCCCAAACTACAGCCAGCTTGAATTATTAGTCTAAGTCTATGTAAGAACATAACTCTCAAAAGATTTCAGTACAATATTTGAAATTATTATTGTGTAAGGTGTACATCAAGCAATAGAGTGAGAAAAATAATCTTTCCTATGTCCACATTAGAGAGGTACAGGGATTGCTGACCAACATCAACAGTATGTCAAGAACTTCTCATTTAAAAAACAGCAAACTAAAAGGTTTCAGCCGGTAATATGGACCATGGTGCTCAGTTCTAATTACACTGTTTCGGGACATTTCCTAATAAATTTCTAGCTCTCTCTAATTCTACACACTTTTTAAAACCTTCATCTTTTTACTGATAAATAAATTTGAGTGACTGTCATTAGAAACTTTTTTTTTTTTTTCTGGCTAGAACATGACTGCCCTTTCAAAAGTAAAGTAGTTTGTGATATAATTATAGAGACAATGTGTGATTTCTTTTTCTCAAAACAGGGAGAAGGGCAGTAGAGACTGATCCATAAACACAAAGTAATAAATGCTTACATATTTAAAAACTGTCAGCATACCTCATTTACTATTTATGCTATATTCGTGTAGGTTTTTACATTTTTAAATTTTTATTTGTTTGGGTGGGAGGGGCAGAAGGAGGGGAAAGGGAATCTCAAGCAGGCTCCACACCCAGCCCAGAGCTTGATGCTGGGGCTCATTCTCACAATCCTGAGATCAAGAGCTAAACCGAAATCAAGGGTCAGAAGCTTAACCAACTGAGTCATTCTGGAGCCCCTGAAGGTTTTTTTTTTTTTTAAATCGACATGAGTTATTGTATTTATTATTAAAGGCAACAAGTGTATTTATTGTATGTAGAAAGGAGCTAGCTATTCTTTCAAAATTGACATGGTCCTATTTAACATTCTCTCCTTGTAAAAAAAGGGACCATGACAGCCATAGTTCGATTGACAGCTCTTTAATAATTCTGCTGGCACCATAAAAATGAAAAAAAAAAAAAAAGAAAGAAAAAGAAAAGCAGCCTTTTATGAGAGAAGATAAATCAAAGAGAAAAGACTCTAAAAAAATTACTGCATTATGAAAAGGTCAGACACTTAGATTAACATAGAAAGCACTTATGGAAAACATTTGCATTTCCTGTCAGTAATCATAAGATGAAGTAGAGACAAGAAAGTTAACATGCATTATCCTATAAGACATGCTTTCATGAGATTTATTTTTGCTCACAAGTATCATATATTTGATAAGATTTTGTTAAGGTCATTTTTTAAAATATCTAATCAGATTTGCATTAAAAATGTAAATATGTCAACTTGTCACTTGCCAAATAGAGTAAATGAGCTGTTTTAGGAATTACATTAATGTCTTTTTCTACCTACCTCTCTTGTAGATATGAAGCACACACAAACACAGGACTTTCTATATTCACATATATTGAGTACTTTTGTATTCCCTTGCCCTGCAATTGTAATATCATCTTAAAACAACCTATTGCTGTACATAAAAAACAATTTATGCTGCATTAGCTTACCTGATATTTACTATCCATCCACAAATTTTAATTTTGTTTATCCTCAGTCTATCCCCACTAGGATATAAGCTCCCTCAGAGCAGAGATTTCTGCATATTTTATTCAGTTCTATATTCCCTGTGACTAGAATACTCCCTGATGTATAAGTACAAAAAATACTTATTAAAAAATGAATAAATGGCAGTAATTAGTATCTCTTCTCTATATACAGCTAGTTTCATTTAGAGCATTAAATTTATGCTTTGTGTTGTCACTGTAAAGTTTATTTCCTAATATTAACCACTTGGGGTATATTTTCTGATGTTGAATTTGCTACAGGTGATACAGTTAAATGTTCTAAATTCCTTAAAAAAAATCCTTAAACCCAGTATTGGGTTCTCAATGGACCTTACTCAGAAAACTCGGGGAATTTGATCCAACTCCATTATTACTGGGTCTTCTGGATTTCTGTTGGTTCCTTAGGTCTTTTATTCTCTTCCTTTTTTGGGACTTCTCATACACATTTTTACACATTAAAGTGTGTGGATACAGAGACATAGAGCAGAATAATGATTTGTGATATTTCCTAAATAGTGGCAGAAACTCACATTTCACATTCATTGCCATTACTGCTTTGGAAAATTGCATATGACATGCATTTCTTAGGGGTTCACACATATCCCTGAACCACAGAAATAAACTTGAAAATATATTAACTCATTGCATTGTTCAACTTATCAGTGCTTATTAAGTCCACAATTTATGCAGGAAGGTACAATTAAAGATGTTCTATGAATTATCAATTAATAGTATACTATTTTGATAATAATAAGACATCAGTTTTCTTTTTTCAGGAAAATTCCTAAAGTGAAAAATTTTGAATATTAATCTTTAGTCATATTCTGAAGAGTGTTTTTCTTTTCTTTTTTTTTTTTTTTTAAGATTTTTATTTTTTATTTATTTGAGAGAGAGAGACAGTGAGAGAGAGAATGAGCGAGGAGAAGGTCAGAGAGCGAAGCAGACTCCCCATGGAGCTGGGAGCCTGATGTGGGACTCGATCCCCGGACTCCAGGATCACGCCCTGAGCCGGAGGCAGTCGTCCAACCAACTGCGCCACCCAGGCGTCCCTGAAGAGTGTTTTTCTAACAAAGGGTTCTGATATTCCTCACAATTTCAGTGAAGTTCAGGCTATTTTTGGTAACAGCAAAACTATAAGCAATAATATGATAAGCCAATATCTATTGAAATATTTATTTTATCTCTTAAATGACTGTTGTTTTTAAATATAGTTTCTTTCAGAAAATCCACCCACAAATGATCTCTTCTGAAGTTGTTTTATAAGTAACAGGGAGTGTTGGAAGCCTTTTGTTATTAAGATGTCAGTGTCGATGGACATTAACCGATTGGTTTCTCCCTGAAATAAGAAGTAGGTTAAATTTTTTAAATTATTTTAACTTTCTCATAGAAGAGTCTATTTGATCTATAGAGGGATGGATGGTTGGATAGATGGATAGATGATGATAGGTGATAGATATAGCTAGATAGATGACAGATAAGTAACAGTAGAGAGATGCTTTTTCCAATCATTTTGACTTTTTACTTTGCTTTTTTATCTGTATATATTACAAAGTACAGGATTTTCTAAGCAATATATTAAGAACTGTCTCACTGACAACACCGGGAAGACTTTTTATGTGCCTAGTGCCCCTCCACCCCTCACAGGAGTGGTGTTGATATCGTAATCAAGATAAGAAGCCATTTATACTTGTTAGAAAATGCACTGACAAGTACAAAAAGTACAAAAGCACTGACAACTCTATGGATCAATAACTTTGCTAAAAAGTTACTCTCTGCAAAACCAAATGTAAATGCGACTGCCAAATTTTACTCAAGCTTCAGATATGAATAAAATTCATTAATATAATGTTACAGTTATAATATTACAAACAACTTTGACAAGTTCCGCATCTCTTCTGGATCCTCTTTCTACATTTAAGTTAGAAGACATTTTCAAAATAAAATCCAACTGTGTCACTCTCTTGCTAAAAAATAGCAAAACAGGGGCATCTGGCTGGCTCAGTCAGTAGAGCATACACAACTCTTGATCTCAGGGTCATGACGTCAAACCCCACATTGGTTTTGGAGCCTGCTTAAAAAACAAACAAACAAACAAACAAACCCCAGCAAAACCTAATTTCCAATGTTTTCCTTTTAGATAAGCAACAAAGGCCTTCACCCACCCTGATAGATACAACATGTCTTCTGCTCCCATCTCTGCAGCCTCCCTTTGCTCTGCTCTCTCCTGGCCCTTGGTGCCCCAGCCAGGCCATTCTTTAGTTCTGCCACGTGTTTTCTATATATGAGTTTGCCCTCTGACTGGCATGTTTGTGTAAATCTTTGGTTTTAATGAAGTATAGTTGACTTAACAATATTATATTAGTTTCAAGTGTATAACATAGTGGTACAACAATTATATACATTATGTGTATGGTGTACACATGGACACTACAATAAGTGTAACTACCATCTGTCACCACACAAAGTTATTACAATATTATTGACTATGTTTCCCATGCTGTGCTTTTTATCTCCATGACGTATTTATTTTATAAATGGAAGTTTGTGCCTCTTAATCCCTCTTAATCACCTGTTTCACCGATTTTCACATACCTCTCTCCCCTGGCAACCACCAGTTTGTTTTTATGTTTGTTTGTTCATTTGTTTTGTTTTTTATATTCCATGTATAAGTGAAATTATATGGTATTTGTCTTTCTGACTTATAAACAATGTTATATATGTATGTGTACACACACACACACACACACACACATGCAGAATATTCCATTACTTAGCCATAAAAAAAAGTATTAATTTATTTTTATAAGTTTCCTCCAAATCCTCCAGATCTCAGCTCTAGTGTAACTTCCACCAAGAATCACTCCCTGACTGAAGTTAGATTCCTTTCAGAAAATTGTTACTCTCTCCCTCTTTCCTTTCCTCTTTGTCTCAGCAAATCTCATTTGCTACTGTGTTTGCTGTGAGTAATAAAGTCCTGTGTCACCAGCCAATGAGTTCCTTGTCTTCTGCCAGCATCCACGACCCAGCGGCTGGCTAACCATAGCATCCAAAGAGGGTGAAACCCCAGATTCTTCATAGCTCTCCACCAGGTCATACCAACCATGTGACTTGTATCCTGAGTGATAAGGAGTTTCATTAAAGATTTTGAACACAAGAATCAATGTGAGGAGTTAGAAAGGGTCACTCTTTCAGCTGTGCAAAGAATACACTGAAATAAGCCAAGGGTGAAACAGGAAGACTCATAGTTACAAAGCAATCCCACTAAGGCAGGCACCCCATGATGGTGGCCTGGACACAAGATCTAGCAGCAGAGATGGTGAGACGTAGTTGCATTCCAATATGTTTTGAAGATAGAGCTAACAGGATTTACTGATAAGTTACATATAGTATAAAATAAAAGAGATCATGATAACTTACTAAAAGGATCCAACAGGAATTAACTGAATTTGTACAAGAAAATTAGGATTGGAAAGTTGAGGTTAAAGGAGTTTCCCTCCATTCTCATTTTGATTAGAATTTTTAATCATTAATAAGTATTGATGGGTATTGAATTTCAACAAACGTTTATCTAGAGAGAAGATCATGATTTTTTGTTTTTATTGCTCTAGTAATAAAATTGATTATTGGATCTCACTCGCTTTTCTAGAATAAACAACACTGATCTGTGATGTAGTACCTCTTTATATAGGATTGAAAATGCTAATATCGAGTTAAAAATTTTGCATATATGTACAGGAGCAATATTAGCTTTCAGGGTTAGTTTTTTAGGGTTAGTTTTTTTTTTTTGTTCTTGTTGTTTTAATTATTTTCAGCTTCTGATATTGGGCAATCGATCACAATTTAGTTTGAGTAAATTCAAATTCTACTGTCCAGAAGCATTTGTATAATCTTTGTGGTTTTCTTCTTTAAAAATCTGAAATAATTTGTGAAAAAAACCTCAGCCAGGGCACCTGGGTGGCTCAGTGGGTTAAGCCTCTGCCTTCGGCTCAGGTCATGATCTTAGGGTCCTGGGATGGAGCCCGGCATCCGGCTCTCTGCTCAGCAGGGAGCCTGCTTCCCACTCTCTCTCTCTGCCTCTCTGCCTACTTGTGGTGTCTGTCTGTCAGGTAAATAAATAAAATCTTAAAAAAAAAAAAAAAAACACTCCAGCCTAGGTTTTTTTTTTTTTTTTATGAGATCTTAAAATATGGTTTTGATTTCTTTTTTTTTTTTAATTATTTATTTATTTGACAGATAGAGATCACAAGTAGATGGAGAGGCAGGCAAAGAGAGAGAGGAGGAAGCAGGCTCCCTTTTGAGCAGAGAGGCCGATGTGGGGCTCGATCCCAGGAACCTGGGAACATGACCTGAGCTGATGGCAGAGGCTTTAACCCACTGAGCCACCCAGGTGCCCCTGGTTTTGATTTCTTTAAAAACCCAATATTTCACAATTTGTTCCGAATTGGTTTAGATAAGTTGTCTTTTTCAAAAAATTTGTATATTTGATCAAAAATGACATATTCAGGGGCACCTGGGTGGCTCAGTGGGTTAAGCCACTGCCTTCGGCTCAGGTCATGATCTCAGGGTCCTGGGATCGAGTCCCACATCGGGCTCTCCGCTCAGCGGGGAGCCTGCTTCCTTCTCTCTCTGCCTGCCTCTCTTCCTACTTGTGATCTCTCTCTGTCAAATAAATAAATAAAATATTTAAAAAAAAAAATGACATATTCATTAATATACAATAGTTACTAATATGCTATTATGGTCTTTATAATGTCTATGAGATCGCTGGTGCTGTACTTTTTGTCCATGTTTGATAGATTGGAGATGTATCTTCTCTCCTTTTTCTTGATAATTCTTGCTAGGGGTGAATATCTTTTATTAAAAGATTTTTAAATAAAAACTAGCTTAGTTGAGTTGATTTTCTTTATTGAATACTTGATTTTTATTTCAACAATTACCTTCCTTATATTTATTTCCTTACTTCCTCTTTCTTGATTTTAATTTTCAACTCTTGTTCTAAATACTTGAGTTGAATACAGACTTTGACTTTCAACATTTCTTATTTTCTAATAAATCCATTTTTATGGCCATATGTTCCCCACTAACACAGATTAAGATAGATCCCAGAAGTCTTTATATTTTGATGTTTGCTATTTTACTACAGTTTAAAATATTTTCTAACCTTAATTATGATGTTTTTCCTTGATAATAGATTATTTATAAGAATATTGTTTGATATTTAAACATTTTGGACTTTTCTAATATTTTTTAATACTAATTACTTTTATCTGAATTTCACTGTTGTTAAAGAACAGCATGAATAACTAGCAGATACCTACTTTGACCTGCTCACTACAAAAGGTTAATTTTTTTTAGTATAAGCTATATAAGCTATAAGAACTTGATAAGCAAAAGTGCCTAACAAAATCAAAGCCACAGGGATTATCCCACAGCATATGTGCATGGAAAATAACTGCAATAAGCATCAAGTTGTGAGTAGCAAATAAAAGTAAAATATAGGACATCTCTGGAAACTTAGAAACTGCTGAAGTCACTTCCCCCCAGGGTTACCATACAGAATCTTAGAAATAAATGCAAAATTGTGACTGTGGTAGTGCAGATTTGATCAAGGCTGTGAACAATGTATAAAGTTTTATATACATAGGAGACAGGAGAAAAATAGAAGGAATTGAAGAGAATAGAGAAGACATAATCAATAGATAGTCAACAAATACAACAGAACACTAGCCACATACTAGTTAAAGAGAGTAGTCATACAGTGTAATACTGCAATGTCAAGTAAGGAAAGAATTCCAAGAAAGGATGTGTTAATGTACAATAACAAATATCTCTGATCAAAGGAAAAAGAACCAACATTTTGAGGGTCTACTATATGTCTGATTAGGTAAAGAAAGTCACACACACATATATGCACACACACAGAATGAGAGACGAAAATTCTCATTAAATTCTAAGATGTGTATTGTAATCTGTATTGATAAAGTAGGGATAAAGGTTCTCTATAGTTAAATGGTGTGTCCTATCAAAACATTAGTAGAGTATAGAACCTGGATCTTCTGATTCCAAACCTTCTCTCACACAGGACAGATTTTAGATCATTGAAAATTATAATTTGCTACACTTAAGGAGAAATGAAAATACATAATAAAAACATACTTGGAGAATGTGGAGAGTTGACAGCACACCCATAATATGGATTCTTTCTTACCTTCATTCTTTTTTTTTTTTTTCAATATTAGGAAAAGTGAACTATGCAAGATTTTGAGGAACAAAATGTCAACATAGGCACAATAGCAATAATGAAGAAATTTAAAAATCACGAGAACTTTCTCCTTAAGAAGATAACAGTAAAATGGGAAACAATTGTGAATTTTAAGAAAAGGCCAAATAAGGGTGACTGGGTGGCTCAGTCAGTTGAGCATCTGATCTTGATTTCAGCTTAGGTCATGATCTCACGGTCATGAGATGAAGCCCCATGTCAGGCTCTGCATGGGGCATAAAGTCTGCTTAATATTCTCTCTCTCCCTCTCTCTCTGCCCTCCTCTCTTTCTCTCTCATAAGTAAACAGATAAATAAGGACAGGGGCACTGGGGTGGCTCAGTGGGTTAAACCTCTGCCTTCAGCTCCAGTCATGATCCCAGGGTCCTGGGATCGAGCCCCACATCAGGCTCCCTGAGCCTGCTTCCTCCTCTCTCTCTCTGCCTGCCTCTCAGCCTACTTGTGATCTCTATCTGTCATATAAATAAATAAAATCTTTTAAAAAATTAAAAAAAATAAGGACAAATAAATGCAAAATTGTGACTGTGGTAGTGCAAGAAGAAAACATGTATTTCTATGGAAGAAAATAGTATCTGACCTGGGATCTGAAGGAAGAGGCGTTATTTATCTGACAAAACATGCTTTTGTTTGTGACTGTGGGGAGGAGGGCTATAGTACATTTATTAGGAGCTTAATAAATGACAATTTATTTCTAAATTACTCTTATATAATTCCCTCAATTTTTAAAAAATATCCCCAAGCCTAATCTTGTTCTAAATAGTAAGCCATTTTATTTTGATTTTTAATAGGAAAAAGGGATGTTTCCAAAATATATTCCAAATAAAATTGGTAAATACAATTTATTTTCTCTTGTAAAAGCCATTGCTGCTAGAAGGCTATCAATTATTGAAATTACAATGAACTAGAAACACATAAGCTAAAATCCCTTAGTTGATTTTGCTTTTTTTCCAGATTTTACTTGGTGATATAAAAATAGAAAGTGATTTAATGATGCAAAAATTTTACATTTTCTATAGTTCTAAAGGAAAGAGATTTAAAACAAGATTAATTAAAAAAATAGAAAAATGAGGAACAACACAATGGTCAATTGTATGTGTCATACATGGAGAATGATCAGAATGGTCAATAACATCTTTTCTACTATTGCTCAAACAACCTAGGAATGATTTTCAAGGAAACAGAATTTTCCTTCTGGTGACTCAGTTATCCTTCTGACCATCATAATACAATAATCTATAGGAATGATCTTTAAAGTATGTGCCCAGATTACATTTATTTTTCTTTCCAAACAGATGATATGGGCTAGATTCAGCCATTATAGCCTCCCTTACCCACCCTCAAAACAGCCACCTGGAAGTCCTACACAAACAGATGTGGGCCCTGCAATCATGCTTGGTCACAGATAAAATGGTTTCAGGATGGTCAGCAGACAGAAGATAGACAACAAATTTATGCCTCCAGACAATGTAGAGAGATACCTGATCAATCTTGATGGGGAGAAAACAAAATCGTGATCTGTGAAAGAGAGAAACAGAAAAATCTCTTCTTTTTTGTTGTGGTTTTGTCCTGGAATTAGCAGAAGTGACGTTAAGAGAAAAGTCATTTACTAAGTCCAGTGCAAAACACAAAAATATTTGTAGGGGGTCGATTCCATATATGTTGCAAGTTTTTCGCTTTTTGCCTATCGTCGCATTACCCCTTCCATAGGCTGAAAAATGAACCACAACCAATACCCATTACCCTTTTAACATTTCACGATCTGTGGGTAGGCAGCCTCTAGGATATTCCTCAGTGATTTCTGCCTCCTGGTTTCCTAGTTCATACCCTCCAGTAGTGCCTTCCTTTCAGAGTGGGCTAAACTCCTTGACTCGTGTCTAATACAGAGATCACAATAAAAGTGAAAAGATCAGGTTACAAGAAGAGTGTGGTTCCCCTCGGTCTTAGGTGATCCCTTTCTCTTGCTCTCTCTTGGATCACTTGTGCTAGGGGAGCAAGCTGCCATGTTGTAAGTAGTCAGTCCTATGGCGAGGCTCACATGGCATCGTAAGAACTGTGGGCTTTGGTCTAATAGCCAATGAGTTGCTGAAACCTGCCAAGAAACACATGGGTGAACTTGAAACTAGATCTTTCAGCCCCAGGCAAGACTTGAAATGATTCCAACTTAGGGCAACAAACTGAACGCAACCTAAAGAGATCTTAAATCAAGGAGTATTTGTGGTTTTCTGCCACTCAATTTTCAAGTAACTTGCTGTACAGAAACAGATAACTAATATGACATGTTTAAGATATTTTATAAAATATTTAAATGTTATCTTCTTCAGTCTTTCTAACAAAATCACCACACATTAAATTGTAGCTAACAAATCCATAGTTAGAATTTAGATTCATCTTATTTCTTGAAATAAATTTTTTATTAATGAATTGTCCTGCTAAGGTAAAGGGGATAATGATCTCTGAAATATTGAGAAATATTTTCCCTTAAAACAACCCCCCAATATTCATAGAAGACTATGTAATTTTTATGCAATAAATGAACACTATTCTATTGAGACAAAATGTAAAAAAAAAAAAAAGAATGTAAATAAGCAAAAACTCAAAAGCTATGATGCAGAAAAGATTAGACTAAGAATACCCTATGGAATCCGACTTAATTCTTTGAAGGTTTCACAGGTGTTGATATTTGCATGATACATTCAAGCAGAATTTATAGCAACTTAGCAGCTGTACTGTAAATAGTGTCTTATAAAAAGCCTATTAAGCAATAATTGCTATTCAATATTCATGGCTTAATGAAAGTGACTCGTTGCAATTTTAAGCCATTTTAGAATCATCATTATGTAAAACTTTGACATGTGGAAGCTGTTTATAACAGTTAGTTTGGGAGAAAAATATGTGCACATTTTCCTTTTTTTCATATAGAGGAAGAAAACATTGATTGCATTCCATTTAAATAGTTTATGAGTGCGTGTGTGTATGGGTGTGAATTTTTTTTTTAACAATTTTATTTATTTGAGAAAGAGAAAGAGAGGGCACACGCACAAAGGTGGGAAAGGGCAGGGGGAGAAGCAGACCACCCCTACTCATCAGAGAGCCTGACCTGAGGCCCATCCTAGGGCTTTGGGGATCATGATCTGAGGAAGACAGATGCCACTCAGGAACCCCGTATGGGTGTGATTTTAACAAAACTTAAAAAAAAAAAAAATGAAGGCCCACATTGGGTGTAGAAATTACTTTAAAAAAAAAAAAAGAAAGAAAAGAAAAAGAAAACAAACCAAAAAAATGATACTTGATTTTCTTTCATGTTTGCCATTCAAGGCCATGACATTAACACCAGAAATGAAGAATTAAGTGCTAGCCAGTCACACCTACTAGTAAAAGAGAACTTTTTTTTTTTTTTTTTTGACCAGTGGGGGCTGATCTCAGAGCATAGAACCACTTAGAAAGAGAATTATAATAATTAAAGTCAGAATGTACTGAATCTTAGCAATATTATTTAGTGAAAAACTACATTAAAATTTTACAAAAGAAGACACATCATTAAATCACAGAAACATTAGGCTAAAATCAAGTACAATTCTCATTTTTGACAATTAGTTGAAAAGAGATAAAATTGTGGGAAAAGTACTTATCAAAGTTAATTTGAAATGCATAACAGGAGTTTCTTTTTTGCTTATGTTAGATAATTTGAACTATTTCAGTGTTAATCAATGATACATTTTATATCCTGTGACTTGCTTTGACAATTACTAAATGTGATGATATATTGTACATATAATTTGCACTTTCTTATTTTTAAATTATCAACTAAAACAAGGTTAAGTCATTAATTTTCAGATTAAAAAGGAAGAGTAGTCTTAGCACTAAATAATGGTAGTGCACTTCTCCTTATACTTCATAAGTATTTTACCACTTTAATCTAAGTTATGCGTAGTTAAAAATGGTATAAAATAAAAGGCATAGAAGTTATTTTTTTGTTTGATTTGAATTATTGTATATTGGTATAAATGACTATGATATTAGAATTGTCACAAAGACCATTCAATTCGCTATTCTTTTCTAGAAAGCATTCCACAGTTGAAGAAACATGTATCAAATAGGGGAGATTGTATAAAGGCGTAAGTAACAGTTGCTGACATGATAACCCACAATTCCTACAACACTTTTGTATTTGCTACAAAGACATATCTTCTACCTAACAACAATGCAACCATCTGAATAAGAAAATTAATATTGGCACATTACTTCCATCTACTACCAAAACCCATTCAAGATTCGATAATTGTCTGATAATATCCTTTTCAGCAAATGAATGCAATCCAGAATTATATTTTCTTGCCTTTAGTAGACATTAAAAAAAAAATGCCTCCTTCAATCTGGAACAGTTCTTCAATCTTTTCTGGGCTTTCATAACTTTTACGCCTTTGAACATTATAGGTCAAGTATGTTACAGAATGTTTTCAATTTGGGTTTACCTAATGTTTCCTCATGATTAGATTTAACTTATGCAACTTTGGCAGGAGTATTGCAAAATCATATTATACAGCCCATGATTTCAATTTGTTCTATTAATACTGATTTTAACTTGCTCACTTGAACTTTTCTATGTAAGTATTAGTGGTGGAAATGCTTTGGGATTTCATAAATAGCCAATTTCTCATCAAAACTACATTTTATTGGGATGGTTGGGTGGCTCAGTTGGTTAGGCAGCTGCCTTCGGCTCAGGTCATGATCCCAGCGTCCTGGGATGGAGTCCCACATCGGGCTCCTTACTCCGCAGGGAGCCTGCTTCTCCCTCTGACTCTGCCTGACACTCTGTCTGCCTGTGCTCGCTCTCGCTCGCTCTCTGACAAATAAATAAATAAAATCTTTTAAAAAAATAAAAATTAAAAAAAAACTACATTTTATTCAATTCATTTACGTTATTGTGTTCTCATGATTTCTGATTTTATTCTGCAGGTTATAATTTAGTACTATGAGCACGCTCAAATTATTGAAGACTGGTCATGTCACAGCCCCTTCAAACTGGCTTCTGTCTCCTTTTGACACACCCCACCACTCTGATTCCTTCCTTGCTTCCTGGCACAATAAAATGTTTCAGTCTCATCTTGTTCTTTGTTCCTGCTTGGAATCAACCGTAACTGAAAGGAAGCTTGATATTTAGCTGAGGATGGCATTCAGAAAACAATACCTAGGTGTAAGATTTGCTTGTTACAATTAAGGTGGTACTGTTCCCAGGCCCTCTCAGTGAACAGAGCTGGAAATTACATATATCTGACATGGTATAACATCTATATCTCTACCTATATCTATCTATCTCCACATTTAAATCCATATTTATTTTTATTACCATCTACAGGAGTTTAAAACTATGAATTACAATGATACTCGAATCTAACTGATTTTTCCCTTTCCATATTTATAACTCTCTAACAGAATATAACTTTCTAACAGAAAAAAACCTCACTCCATATTATCCATAAGATAAATGCCCCTGAATATACTCATTTTTTTTTCATCACAGACTTTGCCTCCAACCTCACACAGATAAACTCCTTGCTCCAGCTCTCCCTAAATGCATGACTGTCCACACTTTCCAACACTTTCCACAGTGCTCTAACCACTGTGTGTCCCTTGTGGATTCCCTTCTTACTCCAGCTGACCACTAATATGTTTTAATGCCATCTTCACATCTTCACCCTGGTTGGGTTTTGATACCCTGTAGGTCATCACTCCCTCACTCCATAGGAAAAGCAGACACCTGTAGGGCATGTCCCTAGGTAACTAAACCCTCTTCCTCCTGCTCAGGCTTCAGAACCTCCCACAAAGTCATGATCCCATGTGAATACCCTCTTCACCCTGCATGGAACTGATACTCTTTCTGGGCCTTCACAGCTTGCCTACCTGATGTGAATGAACACCTACCATGTACTGAATTTCCCAAAGCCTTTAGGGTTGAATTGTTCCGAAGTATTCCAGAAGGAAGAGCAGCCTATTTGCTCTGAAATGCATTTCTAAAGGGCTTCCGCCCTTACCTCTCCACCAAAACTTGTATTTTGGTGGTCAGGCCCACCAGTAACCATTATAACCATATGCCCTACTTATCCAGGACATGCCTGCTTGATTTGGTTTCACTTGTAAATGTGTTCCAGTTTGGGCAGTAAATTGTAGGTACCTTACCAATACTGTTCATGAGATAGCTAAATCCAGCAGTCAATTCTCACTCATCTTAAGCTGATTTTTCAGCAGTGTTAACAAAGTTGATCCAGGCCTCTCCCTGGTGCAACTACTTCTCTTGGCTTCCAGAAAGCTAGACTCCCTTGTTTCTGCATTCAACTTGCTGGTTCTCCAATCCTGCCTCATTTAATTGTTTCTCCTCTTCTCCCTCACATATTCAAAGGGGGCCCTCTCCTCAGAACTCTTTTCTACTCTATTTCCCTCACTCCTAGGTGATCTCTTTCAGGTCAGTGGCCTTGAAGAGCCATTTATCTGCTTACATCTGTCTAATGTATATCTTTTAGGCTAGATTTTTACCCTGAACTTCAGATACATATATCTAAATGCCTAGCAGATCATTTCACCTAGGTAACAAATGAGAATCTTAAACTCAGCATGTTAAGAACTGAATTCTGTCCTTTCTTCTGACCTTGTTCCTCTTTCAGCTTTCTCCTCCCAGGTGAGGACCACTAAAGAAGTTTACTAAGCAAAAACCTCAGTACCACCTTCTCACAGCAAGCGTTCCACCAATTTGTAAATTCTGTTGCATGTGTTGAAACCAGTTCTTCCCACTTCCATGGCATCACCTTCACCTGAGTCATGTTAGGATTACTGCAGACTTTCCTAACAGGACCCTACTTCCACTTCCACTATTCCTTCCTTTCCCAAACCTGTCCATATATTCTTGACATAACTGCCAGAGTAATCTCAAAACTAGCCCAGGCTGTGTACTCTGCTCAGAATCCCTCAATGCCTCCTCATTTCATTCAGAGTGAAAGACAACGTTCTTACAGAACGTAGGTGGTCTTACATAATCAGACCTCCCTTACTTCTCTGAGCTGATACAATGTGATGCTCCAGGCTCACACTGTTCCAGTTACACTAGCTTCATTGATGTTCCAGAGCAAGCCGGCATGCTCTTGTCAACATGTGTGCCATAAGTCCTTTGCTCTAGCTTTTTTCTCTCAGCCTGAAATACTCTTCAACAGATAGGCCACCGATAGCTTCTCACTACTTCCAATATTTGCTCAATTACCTCCTTCACAATGAAGTTCCTTTGGACATTTCTTTTACTGCTGCAATCTGGTCCTTCCCCTTCTCCTTACCATGTCAGATCCCTTTTACCTTACTCCTCACTTTTTATAGTACTTAGCCCTTTAAAAAATATTCTATTTATGATCTTAAATGATTAGTTTTGCCCTCTACGTGGTAATGTAAGTGCCATGTGGGAAGGAATCTGTGTTTGTTGTGCTCACAGGCATCTCCTAAGCACCTGCAACAGTACTTGGCACGTAGTAGACGGTCAATAAAGAGCTGTTGAAGAAACAAGTTAAATTTTAATACAAACCAGTCAATATCACCTTTAAAATATCCCCAAATATTTTGCTTTAAAGGGTGTAATAATTTTCTTAATCTGTGGTCAATAAGGTTATATAAATATACCAAGTGTACTTAAAATTTATTTTAAAATATTATTGAATATTGTACCTGATAGTCTACCACAAAGAACAAATTTTTTTAAAGAAATCAGATGTACTCCCTCTTTTACCTCCTAATATTAACTTACTTGCACTTTTGAAATCAGCTATTATTTATATAACACAAATATTTCATCTCCTATTATTTTGCACCATTTTAAACAGAAAATATGATATTCCAATTATATAAATGAATCAACCAATAGCCCTCCAATTCCCCAATAATTTTCTAAGCTTTTCTTTAAAAGATCTTAGTTTTTCATTTGAGAGAGAGACAGAGAGAGCAGAAGCAGTGGGGGAGGCAGAAGAAGAGGGAGAACAGACTCCCCGCTGAGCTGGGACCCCCCCCAACATGGGGCTGCACACAAGGACTTGGCAATCATGACCTGAGCTGAAAGCAGAAACTTAACCACCTGAGCCACCAGTTTGGGTTGTTATGCATATGAACATATTTTCACAGTTAAACATACTGGGCATGCCACATTTTCCACTACTGTATATACGTTTTCTAAATTCTTAGTGTGATCATGTTACAAACATTCCACACTACAAATGTTGCATAATATAGTAAATGTTCATCCATTATGATACTGTACTTCTATCCTTATCCATTTCTAATACTACCGTTAAGGAGAAAATAATTTTGCAAGTGAAGTTGTACACATAGCTTTCCCTCTTTTGAATTATTTTCTTAGAAAATAGTCTATGAAATGAGATTATTGAATCAAAGGATATAATGTATTACTATTTCAATTACAAAATCACTGACAAAGAGAAAATAACCATAGTAACTTTTCCTACTAAAACTCACCAGCACTGCATTTATTATTTTAGTATTATTTTAGTCTGGTTTTGTTATATGTTATTTTAAAATATTCTCTCTATGGCTTCCTTTAAGAAAAAGTTTTACTGAGGTATTTCATACTTACTTAAAAATTGACTAATTTAACTCACAAGTTTTATTTTATTATTTTTAAAGACTTTATTTATTTGACAGAGAGAGACAGCAAGAGGGTAAACACAAGCAGGGGGAGTGGGAAAGGGAGAAGAAAACTCCCCACTGAGCAGGGCCCCATGTGGGGCTTGATCCACGGACCCTGGGATCATGACCTGAGACAAAAGCAGATACTTAACCAACTGAGCCACCCAGGTGCCCCTAACTGCACAATTTTTAAAATGATTTTATTTAATTGAGAGAGAGAGAGGGCACACCTAAGTGGGGGGTGGGGGAGGCAGAGGGCAGAGGGAGAAACAGGCTCCCCTCTGTGCAGGGAGCCAAGGGAGGGCTTGATCTCAGGACCCAGGATCACAACCTGAGCCTAAGGCATGATGCTTAACCAACTGAGCCATCCAGGGGCCTCTTAATTGCACAATTCAGTGATTTTTAGTAATTAGGCAACTATCACTGTAGTCCAATTTGTCCAATTTCAGAACATTTTTATCATTCCAAATAATTCCTAGTGGCCATTTGCAGTCACTCTCTATCCCACCTCCAGTCAACCAAGCATATATTTCCCATCACTGTAGATTTTACTTTTCTAGACATTTGACATAAATGGAATTGTTCAATATGTGATCTTTGGAATCTGGCTTCTCTCACTTAGCATAATTTTTAAGGATCAACCTCGTCTTTACTATTTCTTGATAGTTAAAATTTACATTTACCACGTGTATGTTCACAGTATTTTGGTCTCAACCAGGATTTTGGTCTGGGCAACTATAAAGTAAAATCACTTATTAAAAAAAAAAAAAAAGTAAAATCACTCATATGAATTCATGATTCCCATAATTTATTATAAAAGTATTTTAAATATTGACATGCAAAAGCCTTTGTTAATATTTGTGATCTTTTTAAAAAATGTTTTATTCATTTATTTGACACAGAGAAAGAGAGAGCAAAAGCAGGGGGAGGGGCAGGCATAGGAAGAGGGAGAAGCAGGCTCCCTGCTGAGCAGAAACCCTGATGTGCTGCTTGATCCCAAACCCTAGGCTCAGACCTGAACTGAAGACAGATGCTTCACCGACTGAGCCTTAACCTACTGAGCCACCCAGGTGTCCCAATATTTGTGATTTTGAGCAGAAAAAAATATATATGATCTTCCCTGCCTGGAAAAGAATGTGAATTTTTAAAAGAATATTGGACTGTCATAATTCTTATATTTCCTCTATTCAAGTATTCCCATTCACTTGCTTGGCCTGCCTGCTATGCCACTGATATGCCATTTCATCATAGGACTCAAAAGTCTTCACTGCCGCATCGTAGATGGGCCTCTATGCTTTTCAGTACATTTGAGTGGCTCATAAGCATAGTTCCCAATACCTCTGAAAACATGCAGATATAAATTAGTAATGAATAGGGTTTTTTAAAAAAATATGTAACAGTTTATTCATTTCCTTTACATTCTTGCCCTAACCAAACTTTCATGTCTCCTAAGACACTGCTTATTCAGTCCTTTTAAACTTTTGTATTCTCTTATGTGACTCCTACCATAAGCAATATTGATGTCTTCCTTGCTTCTCATTCTTTGTCACTTCCCCCTAAAAACTCCAAGTCCTGAATCTTACATTATCAGATTTTACCATCCTTGCTTTTTAACAGTTATCTGTAGACCTTGTACCCTAATTATTTCTCAATGGCCTTTGCTCCTGGTACATTGCCACTCAAGCCAAAAGCATTCTTGGTGATTTTAACATCCATATAGATGGCACATTCAATACCCTTGATGATGATGATCTCTTCCTCCATCCATTCACTTCTTTAGTTATACAATAGTTTGTGTTATTACAACTGTTACTACCCATTACCAATCATTTTAAATCCAAGCTCCTTCTCTTTTAGCCCCTCTCTAGCAATTTTGACTCCACCATGATCTTCTCAGTCTTCCTCAGCCTGCTTATGTCTTCCCTTCTCTACTGACCCAGCTTAGAGCCCAGTTACTACAATCACTCTCTACTCTTTCACTTCATCATATGTAGTTCCCAAAACTCCAGTTCTGCCTCTGTACACAGGCAGACGTATATGTTTGAAAGAAAACACAGTCTGAATGTTTAATCTTAATTTAAAGAGACTACTAAATGTAAGAGTGGGGGCACCTGGGTGCTGCAGTAGATTAAGTGGATGATTTGGTTTTGGTTCAGGTCATGATCTCAAGGTCCTGAGATGGAGCCCCATGTTGGGCTCAATACTCAGCATGGAGTCTGCTTATATTTCTCTCTCCCTTTCTCTGCCCCCAACACTGTGGGCTTTCTCTCTCTCTCAAATAAATACATCTTTTAAAATAAATAAATAAATAAATAAATAAATAAATAAATGTAAGTGGGTCCTGAAATCATACAGTATTTTCGTAGAACATTGCCCTTTGTTCGCCCTTAAAGGACAAAATCATACAGAAATACATGGCCTAACCTGAACTCCTGATTTTTTCACCTCTAAATGTGTTTCTCATTCAGTCTTCCCACCCCAATGAATTACAACTTTATCATTCTCATCTTTTAAGCAAAAATTCTGGAGTCATCATTGACTTCTTTGTACTTCTCACCACCTGAAGCAAACGTACTTTCTTCAAAATATCTTCCAAACTTAGACACTTATCATAACCTCCCCTGCCACTGAACTGAACCAAGCTATCAACATTTTTCATCTGAATTATTGCTGTAGCTTTCCTAACAAGAGTCTCTGCCTCAATTCTTGTCCCTGACTCCATGATGCTTTTTCAAACAATCAACTGCTGTCATTATTTTCCTCTATTACCTTAACTATATAATGCAATATAGAGAAGGTATAGAGTCCTACTGAGAATAATCAGGAATGGGGAGAATGGGTACAGTGGGCATAGAGAAAGATTGCAATTGAAACAAAGTTAATATGGAAGTCCAAATTGAAAAGGTAATATTTACGTGAAAATTTATTTGTTTTGCTTGTTTTCTTTCTCCTGCTAGAAGATAAAGTCCACGAAGACTGGGACACATCACTATCTTTCTTACTGCTCTATCCCTAGAATTGAGAAATTCATTCCTTTAAAAAATGTTTATGATGGACACTCACATAGGCACAAGAAAGGAATGACCAAGAAAAAAAAAACGTCTTTTCCTCAGTTTTGAACTTACAGTCATTAAATAAGTTGGGGAAAGGGGGGAGAATGACAAGCTTAAGTAATGTTACTTGAATCTTTGATAATATCTTATATTCAATCATAACTAGTTACAAAGAGATTAATTTTCATTTAGAAAATTTGACAAGCAACTGATGATTTAAGCACAGCATTAATTGCTTTTTAATGATTTTAGTAGTGTGAAATGTTGTTCTCATTGCAAATATAGTTTGCTCACTTGATACTGTTTACCTGGTTCTTGTTAAATTAATGAAGCAAAAAATAGAAAAGGAAATAAGGAGTGATCAAGGAAGATATGAGTAAGTTAGAAAATAAAGCCTATGACTTTTCCAACTAAGTAATGCTTATGAGAGAAATGAAAAAAATAGGTTAACTGGGAAAGTAAGCAGACTGAATTACCAGAGAATGAGAAAAAACAGGAGAGAAACATAATTAGAAAAAATATGAAGCACCATCTTTATTTAATAATAAAATATAGTTTTTAGACTTTATAGAGATAGGTCTAGATATATTATTTATTATTAGTAGTGCTATCACAATTACATTAAATCTATTTTATAAGTATGCCATATATAATGTATGATAAAATGGAAGAAATGGTTATGATAAGAAGTAAACATAGACTTTAATTAAGGGAGCAAACACAAAAAGACTAAAAATTCTATTTCCCCTTTATGGTTGTCTTCAAAATGAAGCACAGCAAAAATATACTAGTATAATAATTGAAATATTTCAGACTAATTGGATTTATTGATTTTGGAACAGTCTCATAAAGCTACTTCTGGTACAAATCTAAAAATACACATGAAAATCATTTATTGTTCTGATTATGAAAGTAGTATATACTCATTGTAAAATCATCAAACAACATAAAATGTTTTATTTGAAAAGGGAAATCTCTTGATAACTCAAGGATTACTCTTCTAACAGTTTATACTAATTCTATTTTTTTTTACATGTTAACATCAAAGCAAGGCTTTGTGTAAGTTGGATATGAAGAATGCAAAAATTAAAACAAAAAACAAAAAACGACAAAAAGAGTTGCAGACCCTGGCAGATGGCAGGTACAACTCATATAATAGTGAAAAGCCACAACGAGGCATATAAATTTCTATGAGATATAGTATAGGGAGAAATAACGAGGTAGGAAACATCATAAAAAATTCACTGAATATAAAGCACTTGGAATTTACTCAGAAGGATAGATATATGAATCTGTTATCTCAGAATATTCATTATCCCAGGGTATAAAATAATCAATCTTAAGAGCTTTGGCAGAGAATTTGACAGGGGAGGACAGCTACTCAAACAATGTGATAGAAATAAAAGAACTCTGTCAGGTCAACTTCTTCACTGAGTATGACAATTGCATTTGTAATTGTAAAGACAAAAGAGGTCGTATCCAGTTAGCTAGGTCAGCTAAATCAATGCTTGGATCAGGGGGTGACAAATTGTGCTTGCAACGAGAATAGAATAAACACTGGTAACTGGAGAGGCGTGTGTGAATATTTATGTTCAAGTAACAGCAGGGGGAAAACAATAGCAATGGGCAGGCACAGAATGATCAGGTTTTAAGAAATCTAATCTGGTCAGTTCTGTAGGATCTAAGGGCAGATTAGCTAGAATGAGGATGGAGTCCATATCGTAGAGAGACTGACGGGCTGAGAGATAAATTCTTTGCATATAAGGAAATTCTATTCAACAAAGGTTGTAAAATTGGGACAGAGATGTCCAATCTTGTTCCAAAGTATTATTAACCTAGCAGTCGTAGATTTAGAATTTTGCATGTATTGAAATAATGAATTTTATTTATAATATAATATTATATTATAATAATATGATCTAGGATACATTTTAAAAATTAACAAAAATACAAAGATAGGCAAATGATACACTCAAGCAATAAAGGAAAAATAGTAATAGTAAAAAAACAAAGAATAAAAGAAAATGAATTCAACCACAATGAAGCACAAATTAAACTGATAACATTTGAACCTGTGAAATTCACATATTAAGCATAAATTTTTAAAATTAAAAAAATTAAATAGATGAATTGTAGCCCTGAAATAAAAATAAACAAACACAAAATATTTAAACATAGATGCATAAATATTTCACCCACAGAAATGTATACACATTTTAAATGTAAACATCCAATCTAAATAAAGATGTACAGGGGCGTCTAGCTGACTCAGTCAGTTAAGCATCTGGCTCTTAATTTTGGCTCAGGTCATGATCTCAGGGTTGTAAGATCCAGATCACATTGTGCTCCACGCTGGGCATGAAGCCTGATTAAGATATCCTCTTTCCCTCTACCCTTCCCCTCCTCCCCATTCTCTCCTAAAACAAACAAGCAAACAAACAAAAACAAAAAAAACAAACAAAATAAACAAAACAACAGCAACAAAAACCTAAATAATAAAATTAAAAAATAAATGAAGATGTACAGAGTTGGGTCTTCTCACAATATTATTGCTTGAAGATTAACTGAAGAAAACTTTTGGAGAATAACTTAACAAGAGTCATTGAAAATAAAATACAAATACATGAAACTTTTCTGAAACTTTTCTTTGGGACAGTGCTCTTCGCTCTGCTATTCCAGAGCGAAGAGCACTGTCTAGCCATGGTCAACCGTATGCTCTTGGATATTGTGTGGAGGAAGAGAGTTTGGGTTACGTCTCCTTCATGCTATTTGCAGACAAAGTTTCAAAGACAGCGCAGAGTTTCACACACTGAGCAGTGGGAAGAAATAATTTGGTTATCAAGTTTCCAGCTTTACAAGATTATTCTGAGATTTATGTGCCAGAATGGTGATTTCACACTCAAAATCAACCTATGGGGAGAAATTTGGTGATGAGAATTTCATCCTGAAGCACGAGGGTCCTGGCATCTTGTCCATGGCAAATGCTGGACCCAACAAAAACGGTTCCCACCTTGCTGTCTACACTGTCAAGACTGAGCGGTTGGATGGCAAGCATGAGGTCTTTGGCAAGGTGAAAGAGGGCATGAATACTGTGGAAGCCATAGAATTCTTTGGATCCAGGGATGGCAAGACCAGTGGGAAGATCACCATTGCTGACAAATCTAATAAATTTGACTTCTCTTTTATCTTAACCACTAGACCACTCCTTCTGTAGCTTAGGAGAGCACACCTTCACTCTCACTTGAAATATCAAGTAATGTTTGTGCTCTTCCGGCAGTTCTGTGAGTTCTATATTTTCCTTACACCTTTCAATTCTAACTGGATTGTGAAGTTAAGTTTATCATTATGAAATAAAAACTGAACAATAAACAGATAAACAAACAAATTAATAAACTACACGTACTCCAATTGATCCATTCAGCTGGTCTCCTGACATCTTATGTAAACCTTGTAGTCACAGGAAGAGAAAGAGCAATGTCATTCTCTTTTGAGAAAGTAAATTGAAACAGATGTGCAAAAACAATGGCAGTTCTGATGCCATTCAAATACTTGGCTTGTTTATCCTTGAAGCCTGAATCAATTTTTCTTTTGGAGTTTCAGGTGTTATTCCTTAGTCCTCATAAAAGATAATTTCCCCCAAACTTTCAAAAGACAGTTTCAGAGATTTCCTATATTTCAATTAACAAAAACAGTGACAAAAAAAATCAAAGGAGAAAAAAAATCACACCCATCATTTCAACAAGTATAAAATAATTGTTAAGAAAATAAACCCTTGGGTAAGAGTGATGGCGTTCAGAATCATCTTCCTCCCTTGCCAGCTCCTCTGACGCTGAATATCTTCACCAAGAAAATGGAAGTTGTGGTGGGTCCTATGTTATATAGTTTCTTTGTGGATGAAGGAAGTTCATCCATATAACATAGCATGTTGTGGTTATTCTCATTATTACAAAACAATTGCCAGTAAAAAATATATCTTTCATTATAAAATGTCTCACTTACAGTTTTTATCTCAATTGTATGATTGCTCTTGAGTACTACATTACTATTTGAGAACTGTTTGCTTCCCCATGTTCAGATATACTCATGAATTAATGTCATTACCTGTTTTGATGAACATGAGATCACTCCTGGTTGGACTTAGAGCCTTCTATGTGATGAACCACACAAATTACAATGAAACTTACATTGTATTGCACTCTATCGACATACAATCGAGTAGATAATTTCAAAACATCTCTTAATCTAGCAGCATATATTTGAATATGTTAAGGTATACCAGTATTCCTCAGCACATAATGGTGATAAGTAGCAGGTTATTTTGAGCTTTTTAGTTTGTTTAGGAATATCATTCTTTCTTCAGACATTTGACATATTCTTGTAGTTTTATGTTGATCTCTATTCTGTAATAAAATACTTTCAATAAACTGCTCTGCAGATTTTCTGTTCCGTAGAAAGAATTGTATGGGCTAATATTACCAATAGGGACTCTTCCAACAATTTGGCTACCAAATAAAATCTTATCTATTTATTTTGTTTATTATAAGGCTCCAAGGTCAGAACTACCACCAATCTAGGCAAAATTAACTGGTTCCTAACACAATTATGTGTCCCAAATTGCATGTGCCCCAGAACATATTAACAGAATGGGATCCCTATATGAACTTATCTGGGATGCTTAGAAAATAAGGCGTTCCAAGAAGAGAATAAAAGGGAACTTGAAAGAAATAAAGAAATTAAACACTTCCTAAAGTCCTTTCACTCTGGGGAAAATGTGCAGATTTCATAACAGTCTTCACATACTAGTTTTCTGTTAGTCCTGTAACAAATTACCAGAAAGGAAGAATAAATAAGAAGAAAAATGTTATGATGGAAACCTGTTTTGTTTGAAATTGTATATAAATGAAAAGATATTATCTTGGACTACATTAAAGTGCTCCAAGTTCAGGTAATTATGAAGGAAAATATTTTTTGGACTTTTACAGATCCTGGAATCTCACAGAAACAGAGGAACAGACCTAGGTAGCTATTGAAAATGACATACTCTATTTCTAATAAAAAAAAAATCGTTGTCAAAGTCTAACTGTGGGAAATGTCATGTTGAATCACCAGATGAAACTCCACAGGACTCTGATGACTATAGTCTCATTTTAAAATAGAAAACACTAGTTCCTTATGGCATGAGAATACCAACATGTAAGCATCTCAATATGGCTAGCTTCAAAATTTGCTGTATGTTATTCAGTATAGTCTATTTAGGGTCAAAATTGAATAGATACCATTTTTTTTGTCATTCAGTCATTTATGTTTACTTCATGACAGGTACAGTTTGTCTCCACTTTGCTGCAGGTTAAATCTCTCCAACATATGTCTTGCCTCTTGTCCCAGCAACGTGCATTATCAAATTTTAATTACTGACTCTTCCAAATCTTAGCTCTACTACTTCTTTGCCCCTGTGAAATAAGATCTCCCAGTCATCTCCTTGATTATAGGTATTTGTCCTGTACCTTACTATCATTACTAAAAATAGGCAGGACCATTTTATTGATATTTTTGAAAGATAGCTGAAAATACAGAGGATTTGGAGAAATAAATAGAAATGTGAGTAAACAAGGATATTTGTTTTGCCTTCTTGTCATGTGGAAATTGAGATGTCAACATCGCCAGGATGACACTAATGTGTCTTTTGTACTCATTATAAAAAGTTAACATTATATCTTATCAGAATTTTATACACAAATCATCACTGTTGGTAATAAGATATATTAAACAAATTTAGTGTTAGCACCATAGCACTAAGATTCTTAAACAGCCAAAAAATTCTGGTATTCAAATTCATTAACTTAAACACTAAGAGATAATACTGAATAGTTACAATTCATGTAAAACTGACAGTTTTTAAAATCAGTTTAAAAAAACAAATTAAAATGTGCTATTAAATATTCTGGACACAAAACGTTGATTCCTTTTCATACAAAGCCCTTGGCAAACATCCTCCATTTTTCTATGGAAGGACAAGAATTTAGATACAATGGCAGCACACTTTGAGATGCTTTTTATCCCAATATCAGATTGTTTCTTCTTTCAAAAACATGAATGAGAGATATATCATTATTATATTAAATATTAGATACCATGAGTCTCTGGATAAAACATCTTGATTAATAATATGATTTAAATTATGAATGAGTGCTCTTGTCATCAGACTCTCAGGATGGAAAATTATATCCATGTGTTATATTCCTCTGTTTCCACAACATCTGCACTCACCTTTACATAATAATGAACCCACTATATCCTTTCTATGCCTTAATTAGATTCTATAGTCTTTGAAAGCAAAGCACTATGTTTTATTATAGTTAATATGTACTAGGTTGTACATAAATTTTGAATGAATAAATGAAATAAAAATAAACATAAGCTTGCCTTCTTAAACATATTATTTCCTAAACAATTTAAATTTATCTTAAGAACTTGCCTATGCATAAACATTTCCTTTTTTCTATCAGTATTCATTATTCAATATTTTCAGAGGGGAAAAAAAAAGCTGACTAAAAATAGGAATGCAAGTTAAAGCACAACAGATCAACCTATAATAATACTATGGCATTTAAAAGTATTTAGACATCAGCTCTCTGAAGTCTCAATTGTATAGTTGCTTCTATAAATCAGGTCTTTGATGAACTCTTAGAAAAATGGCAACACAGAATGAACACAAGATCATAATAATTTAAAATAATTCAGAAAATTTCACACAAAATTTCAGCTAATGTCCTCGTGATGTATTTCTATTCTGTGCCATCACATAATATTCAATAGGCAGACTTTAAATCCCAAAATACATTTAACTGAAAAATATATATGTAAGTAAGTATAATAAGTATATATAGCAAAATTTTACATACATACACAAATGTGCATAAACCCCATAATGAACATTATAATTTGTATTTTAAATGTGCATGTTTTTATTTTTTACTTATTTATTTTTAAATATTTTATTCATTTATTTGGCAGAAAGAGGGATCACAAGCAGGCAGAGAGACAGGCAGAGAGAGAGGTGGAAGTGGGCTTCCCGCTGAGCAGAGACCCTGATGTGGGGCTCAATCCCAGGACCTTGAGATCATGACCTGAGCCAAAGGCAGAGGGTTAACCTACTGAGCCACCCAGGTGCCCCAATTTTTTTTTTTATTTTTATTTTTTAGATTTTATTTATTTGACAGAGATCACAAATAGGCAAAGAGACAGGCATAGAGAGAGAGGGAAGCAGGCTCCCCACTGAGCAGAGAGCCTGACTTGGGCCTCAATCCCAGGACTCTAGGATCATGACCTGAGCCAAAGGCAGAGGCTTAACCCACTGAGCCACCCAGATGCCCCAAGTTTTTTTTTTTTCATGATTTTACTTATTTATTTAAAAGACAGCACAATCAGAGGAGGCACAGTGGGAGAGGGAGAAGTAGACTTCCCACTGAGCAGGGAGCCCCACATGGGTTTCAAGGTGGGGTTTCATCCCAGCACCCTAGGATCATGACCTGAGCCTAACACAGATGCTCAACTGATTGAGCCATCCAAGTGTCCCAATTCATATGTCTTTTTAAACACATTAAGAAAACGTACACATTTACATATGGATCTACCTGTGTAGGTAATATACAAGTGTGTTCCATTCCTTCCTGCAGATCTGATTTAATGTAATTGAATTCCTTTCTACTTGAAGAAGGTCCTTTAGGGATTTTTTTTAATAGGGAAAGTTCTGCTGGCAAATAATTTTCTGTTCTTGTTTCTCTGAAAATGTCTTTATTTCATCTTTAATTTTGAAAGAAAATCTTGTAGGATATTTCTGGTTTAACATTTTTTTTATCCTTTGAGTACTTGAAATATGTCATTCCATTGTCTTCATGCTTCCATTGTTTCTGATGAAAAGTTAGCCATTTTTTATATCATTGTTCCCCTTTATGGTTTATATAATGCTCTTGCTAGGAATTTTCTGGACTTTTTGAATCCCTAAGTTTTGTACTTCTCCAATTTTGGAAAATGTTTGCCACTATTAATTCAAATATCTTTTTTCTGTCAGCTCTTTGTGTCAGATGCCCCCTTTAAAGTAACAAATACATTTCATTCATTATTAAGAATACATCTTTCAAATACCTAAGTAAGAATAACCATAGTTTTCTCTTAGTCATTATTTCATATAAAATTGTTATTCTGTGAAAAAAAAGTAGTTAGTTCTTTTTGCCACTCATCACATAAGTGCTTTCCTTGGAGAAAGTCATTTTGCTTCATTTTGCAGCAGAAAGTTTTTATGCATACTTCCAATTTCATCATACAGATTATTTTAAAAAAATAAAAACCTAGTATGAGGCTAATAAAAATAACGTATTTTACTACTTCATCAAGGATACTCCTAAGTGAAACTGTCATTTTATTTTGCAATTTCAAGGCCGTAAAGAATACAATTACTACTACGGTTTGTCACTGTTGTCTTTATTCATGACAAAATAACTAAGGTTTTACTCACAATGCTTTGACAATATAACTGCAGATATTAATAAAGTAGGAAAAAAAGGCAGGGGTCAAATAACTTATTGACATCATCAGCAGCATTATTATTATTTTTGAATAGTTTGAGCTCACTGAACCCTGGAAGGATCTAAGAGATCCCTAGAAGCTCATGAATAATACTTGGAGAGTACACCAGAAGTTAAATTACCCCTAATTCCAAAGCCCAACTCACCTAGAGTGTCAACTGAACTACCACAGATTCCATAGAAAGATCTTTGTATTCTGACTTATGGATACCTACCAGCATGGTACAACCTCCAGAATTTCCACTTAGATCACAGCTGACTATGAGCCACATCTTGCTCTAAACTTGTTAATCTTGTGTATTTGGCCAAAGATGAAAAGATAGCCTTACGTAGATTTATGAAGCTCCTCCTCTATGCAGTTCTCTTCTCTCTCCTCCCCCAGTCTTCAAATGTTAGCCACCCCATCAGCCCCAATCTTTGAGGTCTGTTACCCACCTTGGCCAGACCAATCTGCCCTGGGTTCTATCTACACAGTTGTCTGATGTCCAGCAAATGTGATCCCACTTCTCGCAGGGACTAGAGTCCCATACAACCTTGGTCCAATCCATGAAAACCATTGTCTAGTGTATCTTCATCATCTTGCTAGATTCTGGTTTGAGTTCATTGACTTTTTTCAAGTATCTACAGGAATTTTCCTTTTCTGGTCAAGTTACACAGACCTTCAGCCTGACATTCATTAGGCCCTAACTTTAACATTTAAGGTTTGGACTTATAGACTGTCTACACTTCTATTTCGAATCCCTGTGAGATTGCAATATCAATGTACTATCACAGTCTCTTCAATTCCTGCCATGCTCACAAAAGTCTACAGATAACTATAGGTTCCAGAGTTAAGATATCAGAAAATAGAGTAATATAGAACTTTAGAATTTATAGTATGCCATAAAAATTACATAATCGTAATTGTATAAACACATCAAGTAATTAGCTACAGTTCCAGTTTCTGTCATATGACTTCTTAAGCTAAGAAATGAAAGCTGGAATAAATCATGAGTATAGAGATTTTCTAGCACTGGATTTCAGTGTGCAAGTCACACATTTCAGAAGAAAGAGCTAAAGATTCTATAAGACATGACAGAGAAGGGTAAAAGATCCAAAGGTTTTTTTGATACAAAAATATTTATACAGATAGTTTCCCTGGAGTTTTCATAAATGGATCAAGAATTTCACTAATGAGGCATCTGAATGGCTCGGTTGTTAAGTGGCTGCCTTTGGTTCAGGTCATGATCCCAAGGTCCTGAAATCGAGGCCAACATCAGGCTCCCTGCTTGCTGGGAAGCCTGCTTCTCCCTCTCCCCCTGCTTCTGTTCCCTTTCTTTCTGTGTTTCTCTCTGTCAAATAAATAAATAAAATTAAAAAAAAAATTAGGCTAACATGGATTTTTATTTTGTCTTCTGTGTCCTGCTTCAGTAACATTTTGGTAGCAGATTAATTAAAAAGATCTTGTGTTTTTAAAGAACTTGATAATTGTGGGAGGCAGATGTGATGAAAGAGAAAAAAAGATGTCTTTAACAGGTATTTGGAGATTACCTGACATTTTTCTATTCTCATTTATGTGTTTAATGTGTCCCTATTTCGACCAATTAGCAAAAAAAAAAGGATGTGCAGTTAGAATGGCCAAAATTTACAAGATAGTAAACAACATGTATTGGAGAGGATGTGGAGAAAGTCCCTTACACTGTTGGTGGGAATGCAAGTTGGTGCAGCCACTTTGGAAAAGAGTGTGGAGATTCCTTAATTAATTCCTTAAGAAATTAAATATAGAGCTACCCTGAGACCTTGCAGTTACACTACTGGGTATTTACCCCAAAGATACAGATGTAGTGAAAAAAAGGGCCATCTGTACCCCAATGTTCATAGCAGCAATGGCCACAGTTGCCAAACTGTGGAAAGAACCAAGATGCACTTCAATGGACGAATGGATAAGGAAAATATGGTCCATATATACTATGGAGTATTATGCCTCCATCAGAAAGGTTGAATACCCAACATTTGTATCAACATGGATGGGACTGGAAGAGATTATGTTGAGTGAAATAAGTCAAGTAGAGAGAGTCAAGTATCATATGGCTTCGCTTATTTGTGGAACATGAGGAATAACACAGAAGACAGGGGAAAGACACGGAAGACATTGGGAGATGGAGAGGAGAAGTGAGTTGAGGAAAATCAGAGGGGGAGATGAACCATGAGGACTGTGGACTCTGAGAAACAAACTGAGGGTTTAGGAGGGGAGTAGGGTTGGGGTTTGGGTGAGCCTGGTGGTGGGTACCATGGAAGGGACGTATTGCATGGAACACTGGGTGTGGTGCATAAACAATGAATTCTAGGACACTGAAAAGAAATTAAAAAAAAAAAATGAGAATTTTAGGGCACCTTCGTAGCTCAGTGGGTTAAGCCTCTGCCTTCAGCTCAGGTCATGATCAGGTCCGAGATCAAGTCCTGCATCAGGTTCTCTGCTCAGTAGGGAGCCTGCTTCCTCCTCTCTCTCTCTGCCTGCCTCTCTGCCTACTTGGGATCTCTCTCTGTGTGTCAAATAAATAAATAAAATCTTTAAAAAATTAAAAAAAAAATCTTTAAAAAATTTTTTTAAAAAGGATGTGGTCATATGTTTTCTACTTTCACAAGAATGTTTTCTCTTAACTAATAACAAAAGATATTTTTTTAAAGATTTATTTATTTACTTGAGAGAGAAAGAGAGAGCAGAGGAGGGGGCAGGACCACATGACCCTGAGAGCATAACCCAAGCTGAGACCAAGAGTCAGACACTCAACTGATGGAGCCCCCTCTGTGTCCCATAATGAAAGATATTTTAAAGCAATTAATCCTTTTTTTTTCATTCTTGATTTTCTGTGAGTCCCTTTCATTTGTCCAAAACTTCTAGAAAGGAATCTGAAAAAATATATAACCCAGGACATGAAATGGTTGAAAATATGACCCTTTATAGTTAGTCTAACACTTCATAAATACAATAAAAACAATATATTTACATGTATTTTCCTGAAACATACTAAACATCGGTAGCTTCAGCTTACAACTGAACACAATGTTAAAGCAATTTTGAATATAGAAAAGCAGAACTAATCTATGTGATTACTAATTACTGATGGTAAATTATTACCTTTAGAGAAACATACCAAATTATGAAGGTTCAATATCTTTAGAATAAAGGAACACAATTTTGCAAGAAAACAAGTGGTTCTCTGTTGGATCTTGAGCTGGTGTGAGAGAATTATGCCTGGATAGGTACACAATAATTATGTTAATCTAAGTTATATACTAATATCATCACAAAGTACGCAGTACTGCTCATTAGTCCATTGCAAACCATTACTATAAATTCAGCCTCTGCGGTACATCACTTCCTGTGCAAACAAACATTGATAATACAAGTTGGAAACTCTTCCAAACTAGCAGATTGATAGCAGACATTACTCAGCTAAAGAGAAAGCCTTCAGCAGCTTCAGAAGTGCTTGCTACATAAGAATGATTAAGTGTTTCTGTACAAAACCACAAATCACAATAACGAATCAGATGAAATTTTCCAATACGCAACTTAAATGCACCAGCTGGCC
Source organism: Neogale vison (assembly GCF_020171115.1). Classification (NCBI taxonomy): domain Eukaryota; kingdom Metazoa; phylum Chordata; class Mammalia; order Carnivora; family Mustelidae; genus Neogale; species Neogale vison. The sequence continues at coordinate 136,966,188 of NC_058101.1, forward strand.
TTCATCACACAGCAACATTACAATGTAAAATGATGATATTCTAAATAGCTGTGTTGGCAGCTTCAGATTACTCTGTCTCAAGTTAGCTCCCTGTTTTGACAAGCACATCATAAAGAAAAACTGACAAATCAAAAGAACATCAACCATTTTTTAACACTTTGAGAGGGAAAAACAAAGGCATAAATGATAATTTTTCCATATTGATAGCTCTTAAAATTCCAAATAGTATGAAAATAAAAAGGATTAAGAGTTACAAACTTCCAGCTATAATATAAAGAAGTCATAGAGAATATGGCATAAGGAACACAGTCAATAATACTGTAACAATTTTGTATGGTGACAGATACTAACTAGACTTATCATGGGGATAATTTCATAATGTATACAAATATTACATTACTATGGTATAACCTGAAATTAATAGGATATTGTATATCAATTATATAAAATATAATTGTAGTTATCTAAAATTGAGTTATCTAAATTAAATTCTTAAACATTATCAAATAACTTACTAAAAATATGACTAACATGCAATGTAAGGGAAAATACTTGTTCATTATTTCTGGATTAAATTTCACGCACTATATATATTTGTCTTAATTATATCATCATAGGACAATTAGAATAAAAGCTGTTTGATCACCAGTTTATTTAATTACCCCTTAAGAAGTGGTACTTAATTACCACATAAAAGGATGGATTTAAGGGAACCTTAAATCACTCAATCCACTCAATGGGTTAAGCCTCTGCCTTCAGCTCAGGTCATGATCTCAGGGTCCTGGGATTGAGCCCTGCATCCAGCTTTCTGCTTAGCAGGGAGCCTGATTCTGCCTCTCTGCCTACTTGTGATCTCTCTCTCTCCCTGTCAAATAAATAAATAAAATTTTTAAAAAATAGATTTAAGAGTGAAAAGTGATAACTTCAATGGAAATGAGAGTTGAGAGTAAACAAAACAACTTCTTTTTTTTTAAGATTTTATTTATTTGACAGAGAGAGATCACAGTAGGCAGAGAGGCAGGCAGAGAGAGGGGAAGGGAAGCAGGCCCCTGCTGAGCAGAGAGCCTGATGTGGGACTCGATCCCAGGACCCTGAGATCATGACCTGAGCTGAAGGCAGCGGCTTAACCCACTGAGCCACCCAGGCGCCCATAAACAAAACAACTTTAACCAAGGAAAATTATGTGTCCTTAGAATATATAAAATATATAAATATATTTTCAAATACTCTAATTATAAAAAGACTTTAGCAATAGCTGAGAAATATACCTGATGGACAAATATTGCTTATTTATATATATATATACACATACAACAGTTCTTTAAAATATGAAGCCAAAGAAGTATTCATGGGGTAAATAGCAAACTGAAAAATATTATCAAAGTCAGAACCTATCAGCTTGTTTCCCTCAGGAGACAGATTTGAAAAGTCATTTTCAAGAAATCCAACAAAGCCTTAGCAATTCTTTTATTTATTTATTTTTTAAGATTTCATTTATTTATTTATTTATTTGTCAGAGAGAGAGAGAGAGAGCACACACAAGCAGGCAGAGGAAGAGAGAGAAGCAGGGCCGAGCAAGGAGCCCTATGCGGGACTCAATCCCAGGACCCCGGGATCATGACCTGAGCTGAAGGCAGTGGCTTAACTGACTGAACCTCCAAGGCATCCCACAATTCTTTAATATAATTTTAAAATTGGTAAGATTATTGTGAATAAACATTAATTTTTACATGGGTCATGCAAACTCCACTAAAAACAATAATCAAATATCAACCAATGTCTACTTTTTAGTTATGAAATGCTTTCAAGCATACTAAGATTATGGAATTTGGAGTTCGGTACAGGTGGTGGGGTTGTGATTCTAGCTTTTAAATTATTAATGTTAAAACAACATCAAAATGCTTCAGATAATTTGCAAATACATGCAAAATTCATTTACAATCAAATCATCCGTTATCTACTTGAATATTATTTACTCAGATTAATTAAAACATATTTACAAACTATTCTTTATAACTAATGTTTTAAAAGCTAATAGTAAATCATAATATGTGTACCATTTTTCTTTTTCTTTACAGCAAAATTCCTCAAACTAGTCACATTCATATCTTTTTCACCAAGCTTTCTTGAACCTTCACGTCAAAACTACTCCTACCAAGTTTGCAAATGATTTTCACATTACTAAAACCCAAATGTTAATTTCTCAGTCCTTGATCTGACTGTTCAGTAACATTTGATATAATCCAGGAAACTACTCACTTGAAACATTTACTTAGATTCTTTCACACTATGCTCTTGGTTTTCATGCGACCTTAATGGCTACTCTTTTCCAGTATCCCAGTATCTTCAACTTTGTTCCCACCTATCAGTACTGGGCCTCCTCATTGCCCTAAACTTGGAACTTTTATCTATATACCCTATGTTGTTGTTGCTATTATTCAATTACATGCTCCTATACATAATTTGCCTATAAACCTCTACCCTAAATGCCAGATTTATGTGTCCAGTTGTTTAGAAATCTTGGTCTCAATAGGTCCTAAAGTGAGCTATTCATCCCCCATATAAAACACCCTGCTCTCTGATGAAAAACAAAAACAAAAACAAAAAACTAATGAATAAACAAACAAAAAAACCTGTTCCTACAATTTTCTTCATTATTCTTTCACACTATGCTCCTTGGTTTTCATGCGACCTTAATGGTTACTCTTTTCCAGTATCCCAGTATCTTCAACTTTGTTCCCACCTATCAGTACTTACTATCAGTAAGCTCCTATCCTAAAATGAACCAAAACAAAATGTACAAAAATGTTCACGTAACAGCAATTTCATTCTTCCAGTAGCCCAAGCCAAATTTTTGTAGGCATCACTGCCTCCTCTCATACCCTACATTCAACCTTTCTCTCATATCACATGTAAACCCTATTAGCTTTATAATAGAAATATTTCCAGAGCTTCATCCCTTTTTACACCCTGCACGACTATAGTCGCAGCCTAATCTGTCATCATCTGCCACCTGAATCACTGCAGTTGGTCTCTATGCTCCTGCCATTGCCATTTCATTCTGGTCTCAGCGTAGTTAAAAAGCTTAAACAAAGTTTAATCTAATTATGACCATGAATTTTGTGGGTGCTGGAATTCTCACTCCTACCTTAAAATTTGATATTCAGATTAGGATTTATCTATACAACATGACTCAAACTCTCATTGCCTTTAGGATATTATCTTCTTAATGCAGCCATTCCTAGAGACGTTATTTAAAGCTGACAGCCTCTCTCCACCTCACAAACACTTTCTTTCCTTTTTCTTTTACTTTCTTTTTATCCATAAAACTCATTTGTATACCTGTACTGTCTCATAAGGAACAAAAAATCAAAGAATTGCTTAATATATATTTACTGAAGGAACAGACTGGTACTATTATTTCTAGTTTTGAGAACTCACTCTAGCCATTAAACACTAAATGTTCTAACCACTTGTTTCACTATCTCTAAACTTGCCCTTTTTAGAAAGCTAATATTCACTGAAGATAGCCCAGATGTTGTAAATATATTATCTAATTCTCTTTTAAAGTTAATTTTAAACTATTATTAAAAATAAGCCAGTTTTTCTATGTCAGGAAATTGAGATTTAAAAAGATTGAGCAGTATGCCCAAGTTCAGAGAGTTAATAAGAAGTAAAGCAGAAATTCAGGCCAAAGTCTTCTTAATGAGTTGTTTTGACAACTTAATTTATTTTCACAATAATGCAAGGCATCTGATGATGTTTCTCTATTTTTTAAATGCACTCAAATATGGATTGTTGCTGTTGTTATTTTAAGACATTTTATTCAGAACATACCTTCTATTAAATCTGAGGATTTTTTTACATTATAGGTTTTTAACCTCTTTATGATCACGTATTTAGTAGAAGTACACAAGTTAGGGGTTGATTCATTTGTTTTAAAAAGTTTTATTTTTGTGGAGTCAGTTAAACTAACTCACAGTTATTTATATGTAATCTCAGTTATGAAAATTTAGATAGAATGATAAAGACCAAAAATGTATGAAGGCTTGTAAATCTCATAAATACTTTAAAACATTCACTGTGTTGTTACATGAGGAAGCAAGGATGACTCGTCAAAGTTTTGAAGCATATCATTCCCCAAAAATATTATAATTTTTCTTTGCCAAGCTTTAAAAAAACTACCATTTTAAGTTACAGATATTCCAGTGTTGTGGGTTTTTTTTTTTCCCTATTACTTTCATAGTGATGTGCATTGGATTGATTCTGAATGCTCCTGTTTTCAATTTCATAATACATACTTTCAAGGATATTTGGAGGGTTTTTGTATCAGATAAGTCTGAATGAAAATTCTGGAGTAAGTCATTTAAACTTAATGCTTCTTAAGTGATTGTTCCATTGATAGTGAAGCCAGAACCTGATAGTTGCTAACTTTTGCTCTGGAAATCTTCCATTAGTTGGGAAAGCTGCCAAGTTCTTCTCTTTTAAGAAGAAAGATATGAAATAGATTTGAATCAGTACAGCATTACATCAATTTTCTCTCTTGGCAAAACTGTAAATGCATATACTCAAAGATTTTAGATTCCTATTAGTAACACAAGCTTTTGACTCACGTCTAGCCATGATTCAAATTATTGCTACAAATCTGCTTAAAAGTCTCCATTGACTCTTTTGAAAAAAAAGGACAAGTCTTCCATTATAGAGGAAGCAGATATTGATCCAGGGTTTCTGATTTAGTCTATCATCAAGTATATCATGAGAATGTTTTCACTAATGCTGGACCTAGATCACATTATAATATTAAGAGTGGCAGTTTCTCAAGTTAAGACAGTTGAGCTTTATTCTCCAAAAGTCTTACTTCTTTTTTTATATTACTTAAAAAAATAAATATATATGTAATTAATAATATATATTATTAATAGATCTCTCCCAGTTTACCAAACTTCCCATTGATACCAGTCTTCTGACAGTAAGCTCCTATCCTAAAATGAACCAAAACAAAATGTACAAAAACCCCTTGGTCTTTAATGAGATTTTCCAATTATTTCTCCCCAGAATATATTTTCAATTTCCTTATTTTCCTGCATTCTCATATCTATTTTGTTATTAATTCCAAACCCAAATTGTCAAATTCAATAGTTACATTCCTACAAATATCTCATTCATCCTCTCTGCAGAAGGGATATGGTCAGTGGTTTCTTCCCTCTAAAAATGTCTCTCTTGGCTTCTGTTTCACCATGGATTCCTGCTGTTCTTCCTACTACATTAGTTGCTCCTTCTCAGCTCTCCTTGGTAGGCTCTTCCTCAATGCCTGCCTCTAAAGACTGGAATTTCCCAGGGCTCTATTCTCTTTTCTTCTTTGTCTTCAGGCTCTGTCTTTCCATTTCTGTGAGTGAAATGTTTAAGTCTAACTCGACACCAAACTTCCCTGACTTCATAAACTCAATATTTATTGCACATCTCTACTGGCTATCTCATTGGCCTTTTAAATTTAACATGTTTAAAACGAAGCTCCAGATTATTGTTCTTTCTTCCTTTCTAGGCTTATCTGATGCTTACAATGATGTCACAATCTATCTGATAATTAACACAATAAATTGGAAATCATTGTTGATTATTACATTGACTTCACTCTTCATGTGCAATTAATCAGTGAGCCCTATTGTTTCTGTCTTCAAAATGTATCACTGATGTATCTACTTCTCTCCAGCTATGCCTGGTTACTGTACTAGTCCATGAGAGTTCCACTGCATCCCCTTTAATTTTTCAAACATGTCACATTCTGTCCTTCCTCAGAGCCTGTGCATATACTGTTTCCTCTCCCTCACTCTTTTTCTTGTACTTTGCCTGGTGGCCTCCATTTAGTCCTCCATGTCCATGCCTTGAGGTCATGCCTTCAAGAACACTGACATCTCTATCAATTAGGGTATCATACCAATTCCATCTTTATCACAGCAGTGATCTCATACTGTCTCATACATTGATTTCATACATTTACATGCCCATTCTTTATTCTAAAAATATCATTTTGAATTTTAGCTTTCACAAGGGCAAAATATATACTGCTTTAAGTGTGTATGTCATGTTAAGAAGTACGGGCATATTTCAGATAATAACTAATGGCTGGATGAATAGATGAACAAATGAGAGAATGAATAAACAAACAATCAAACAAACAAATGCAGTAATATCTTATTTAGCCTTTGTCCATTATCATCATCAAGAATTTATTTCATCAGGTCAGCTGAGACTTCATTACAGTAGAATATGTTCCATGCCTTTAATACACATTTTACTGATAATATAAAGCTATCTTTCTATGATTTGATATTTATTTTTCTTCTCTCACTTATGTGGAAAAACCAAAACATTTTTTTTTAATCCCACATAGTAGTAAACACATTAAATAATCACCCTTAAAGCTGAAAATATCAACTTTTAGGTTCATCCAAATAAATGACTTTATATCAACTCTTAATTATACTAATTGGAGAAAATGGATTTTGGAATTATTATGATTACATTTCCATTCACAACCTAGAAGAACTATAAATTTGAGTCACTAAAATTACAAAGTTAAAACAAGTAGAGATGTAAGATGTAAAACTTAAGCCATATTTACTTTAAGACACTTTATTAAAAATGTGGTATCCCTATATTTAGGGATTCCATGTTAGCAGTTACATAATGCATTCCTAGGAATCAGGGTAGTAGTCAATTGCTGATAAAGATAACTGACAATATTGATGATTTATTTATCCCTTTTTCCCAAGTCCTTTCCTGGAGTAATTTTTTAGTAAGTATAAATAATAAGGTAGAGATGTACAAATACATAAAATAGATTGCCATTTTAATAATACAATCATTAGTTTTCAGGATTTTTTTTCATATGGAATGAGTCTATATTCAATGAAGTAAAATATAACAATGATATAGTAGAGGAGAGATTATTTTAATGACCACTAATTCCATCTCTGCCAGTTTCTGCCTTTCTCATTATCATTATTTGGTTCTACATACATAGCATAGCACAGGATTGTATAAAATTAAATATATTAAATTACGCTTTCACAAAAGCTTTACATTTATATTTAAACATATATTGTCTCTTTGTGGAATTATGCAGTTATAGCTCCATTAAATTAATGCTATTTGAAGCCATGATTGTAGTATATTTTATTGTTAATTTGGATTTCCAACAGTGGCTAACAACATGCCTTACACATTTATAGGTGCTTAATAAATACTGAGTTCCAACACTGAGTTGGAAATATATTTCCCCATTTACTTGGATATAATAAAGCAACAGGAAGAAAAGTCCATGCATCACAGAGATACTTGTAATTCAGTGATGATTTCTCTTAGGAAAATTGCAGAAAACCTAAGAAATAGTATCTCTTTTCAGCAATATGTTAATCAGTCTTCAGACAATTATGTTTAAAAAGAATAATTCAAGCTAACTGAACCAGCTGTACTTCTACCTAGAAAATGATACTTCTTATAAATCTAATACTATGAATACATTTAAATTCATTTTAAATTATTATGCTCATATTTCCCCAATCATTTATTCATCTTTCTTTTGATAATTTACTAAATTGAACAATAAGGTTAAATGGCTTTTCAGAATTCATTAAGATCTGAGAATTGGTCACTGGGATCTGAAACACTGAAAGCAAAACAAAGAAGACAGAACTTTTCAGTAGATGTGAATAAAGATTTCCATAAAGCAGCATTTCCACTCTGTGCTATATAATGCACACTATAGAACTGGGCTGCTAAATTACTTTTTTAAAAATTTAACTGCTTTCACCATCTTCTGACAAATTGTTCTTCAAGTTATAGAAATAATTCTGAGAGAGAAAAAGTCATGTATATAATTTGATAAACTATATAATTCAATTCCAACATAAGTAGCCCTCTGGCCCTCCTGGAGCTGTGCATTATAATCAACTCCTAAATTGGTCCAATGTCACTATTGAATTTATAAGTGCAAAACACTTTGTATTAAATTCATTATAAAATACTGAGAAGTTTTTTTTTTTATTTTGTTGATATCCTCTTCTTTACATTTTATTTTTTTAATGTTTTTAACTGGATATAGTTGAGACACAATGTCACATTAGTTTCAGGTGTACAACATAGTGATTCAACAAGTTTATTCATTACGTTATGCTCACTACAAGTGTAGCTATGTCCCCTTTTAAAAAAGTCTTGGTACAAGAATTAACAGGATAGATGGTAAAGCTAGACTTATCTCAATATGAGGGAGAGATTTCTGATCATCAAAATAGCATAAACTTGATGAAAAGACACAAGGTAAAAGAGTTCATCTCCAAAGTGCAAAGATGGAGTAGACATGCAAGGTCCCTTTTTAGTCCAAGACCATAAACAATTTATGGTTTCTTTCTTTTTGTTTCTTGGCAACCATGCTTTTTAAAAGTTAATTATTTATTTGGGAGAGAGAAAGACAGAATGATGGGGAGGGGCCGAAGGAGATGGATAGAGAGACTCTCAAGCAAACTCCCCACTGACAGCAGAGCTCAATGCGGGACTTGATTTCACAACCCTGAGATCATGACCTCGGCTGAAATTAAGAGTCAGATGCTTAAGGGATGAAGCCATCAGGCACCCCCATTTTACCCTTTCTATATGATTAACCATAGATTATGAAATACCTATCGTGACATCTTGGTTACAGTTTCACTAAAAATTAATGTTTGTCATTTCTAATAACTTTGTTTTATAGTAAGAATTTTTCAATTTTTGTCTTTATGATCAAGTTTTAGTTCATTGCATGGCTACATCTACTTGTTTTTACAAATGAAGCAGTATAGAAACATTTAGTTTGAAAAAAAAAAATAGGTAACTGTTATCCAGGAGACTTTCAGAATACAAACTGAAGATTGTCTACATTAAAGAAAAATAGATACTTTAACTTCAAGAACAGAAGCCTCAGCCATAATATTCTTTATAATTGACAATTTCATTATTATTTATATTTATTAGTTTTTTGAATCACTACTGAGACTGGAAAGAAATAGACATGTTCCAGCCTATTTTCTCATAGGGTAGCTCTGGATTGTTTGAAACTAAAGACCTAATAAATCCTTCACAATGAAAATTCAACATTGAAACCACCATCAAGAAAGATACATTCACCCCTATGTTTACTGCAGGATTCTTTTCTTTCCTTTTTTTTTTTTTTTTTTTGGAAGCAGTGTTCAATGATTCTTTAGTTGCGTATAACATCCAGTTCTGACCACCACACGTGTCTTTGAAGCATTATATTCAATAGCCAAGGTATGGAACCAACTCAAGTGTTCATTGATAGATGAATAGATAAGGAAGATATGGTACACACACACACACACACACACACACGATATTAGTCATAAAAAAGAATGAGATTTTGCCATTTCTGAAAACAGAGTGAGACCTACAGAGTATTATGCTAAGTGATATAAGACAGACTGAAAAAGACAAATACTATATGATTTCACTAAGATGTGGAATCTAAAAAGAAAGAAAGAAAAATCAGAATCAGACCTATAAATACAGAGAACAATCTGATGGTTGCCCATGGGAAGATGAGTAGAGGGATGGGCAACTGAATGAAGGGGAGAAAGATGTAGGTTTCCAGTTACAGAATGAATAAATTATGGGAATAAAGGACACAGCATAAAAGTGGAGTCAGTGATACTACAGTGACATTGCATGGTGACACTTAGTAGCTGAACTTGCTGTGAGCATAGCATAATGTATAAAATTGTGGAATCACTATGTTTTGTACCTGAAACTAATGTAACATTGTGTGTCAACTATAATAAAATTTTTAAAAAAAAATGCTTACAAAGATCGTTAGCTTGGTATAGTTTAGACTTGTCTGGCCAGGCCAAATGGCAACAAGTTATATCTTGCTCAAGACTCATTAGTTTGAACACATGGAGGTTCCAGAAGAAAGTTTTATTTGCATCAAACCATTTTATTAAAATGGGATGGCGCTTTGCGTTGTATCGCACTACCCCCTTTAATGAAAAGTGCTCACAGAGTGCATGTCAACTTGTACTCATTTTTCTGTTTTTAGAAATCATTCAAGACTTAATGTTGTGCTCAATATTATAATTTTATAAATGGAAAAACACCTACTATAGTCATAACCCTTGGAAAGCATTCTATAAGCTCTGAAGTTTCAATATGGTGTGTGAGCATAAAAATTTGATTTTTATTTTTATAAATTTAATTTTGAAGTAAAATTATTTCATTTGTAGATTCTCTCTGTGATACAAAATCCCATATACATTTTGATGCACTCTATAGAATAAAGAAGAAACGCATGTTAAACTTTTAGAACCTAGGGAAAGAAAATAGATCAGCTTAACCTCTATCCATTTTTTTGAATAAATGTACAAAACCAGTACAAAAATCTTGTTATTCTGATGTTTGTGAGATTAAGATTTTTATTATTTTTATTTTTATTTTTATTAACACTAGGATCTAATTTCTTAGCAACTTTGAAGTCCATAATACAGTATTGTTGGCTATAATCACTTTGCTATACATTAAGTCTTCAAAATGTATTCATCTTCTAATTACAAGTTTATGCCCTTTAACAACATCATTCCAGTTCCCCATCCTCCAGCTCCTGATAACCACTGTTCTACTATCTGTTTCTACAAGTTAGGCTGTTTTAGATTCCACATGAAATACATTTTATTATTAGAAATAATGATGAATACATTTTGAAGACTTAATGTATAGCAAAGTGATCATAGCCAACAATACTGTATTATATACTTCAAAGTTGCTAAGGAATTAGATCCTAAGTGTTAATAAAAATAAAAAAATAAAAATCTTAATCTCACAAACATCAGAATAACAAGATTTTTGTACTGGTTTTGTACAAACCTAAATCTGTCCCTTTAATCTAACTAGCTAAGTACTTCCCATCTTTCTGTATAACTGGTCTCATGAATACCCAGAATTTTTGAGCTTCACTTTTTGTTTCTGTAAATTGGGCATAATAGTCTTTAGTCTAAAAATTTTGGAGTGTTGTAAAAATATATAAATTTAATACACCACATTTTCTGGCACTCAGATTAAAATGAGAATAACATAGTCAGGTGAGAAATAGACCATTTTATTTTCACATTAAAATATATAAAGACTTCCAGTGAGAGTTATTTATTCAATGAAGTTAAATGAGAAAAGGAGATACCTCTGATCTCTCAATGGAAAATCTTAATCTCACAAACATCAGAATAACAAGATTTTTGTACTGGTTTTGTACATTTATTCAAAAAAAATGGATAGAAGGTTAAGCTGATCTATTTTCTTTCCCTAGGCTCTAAAAGTTTAACATGCGTTTCTTCTTTATTCTATAGAGTGCACCAAAGTGTATATGGGATTTTGAATCACAGAGAGAATCTACAAATGAAATAATTTTACTTCAAAATTATTTTTTTCAGGGCACCTGGGTGGCTCAGTGGGTTAAAGCCTCTGCCTTCAGCTCAGGTCATAATCTCGGGGTCCTGGGATGGAGTCCTGTATTGGGCTCTCTGCTCAGCAGGGAGCCTGCTCCCTCCTCTCTCTCTGCCTGTCTCTCTGCCTACTTGTGATCTCTGTCTGTCAAATAAATAAATAAAATCTTTAAAAAATTAATTTTTTCAAATTTCCTAAACTTTTAAACCCATCATTCTTATAAATCCTCTCAGGTTTAGAGCCAAGTAAAATTCTGGGAAACAATTTAAAATTCTGGGGAGAAAATGTTTCTTAAATTTTCCGCAGTAATTTTTGTTCACAAAGAATATGCTTCTATTCTCCCTGCACACCCAGACATGCACACACACACACATACACACATACTTCTTGCAATTGTCCTCCCCATGTTCCATGTGATTCCAGTGGAGCTCCCAATTATAATACCAGGCATCTTGGTAACTAAGGAGCAAATAGGGCACAGATTACCTAGTCATAACCTCCCACCGGCCTGGCCATGGTGAATGGCATAGAAATCTGTGCCTTACCAACATTAGGTTCTAAAGCTTTCATTTAAAATTTTACAGCACATGAATCTTGTGTTGTGTATCCTTACAAAAGCAGGCTCATAATTTGTGACCACTGCTAGCAACTGAGCTAGGAAAACTAGAGCAGTGAAAGGGAATCCAATCTCCAAGAAGAGAAATAATAGAATATATCCAGGGTGATGTAAGAGCTATATGACTCTGTTCTATGTACTATTTTACATAGTAAGGGCAACAAGTCTAGGGCTGTTTGTAATTATGTACCACAAATTCACAATTATTTCACAATACACAACACCCCCAAAGCTCCCCCTCAACACACACACTTCAAAACAAGATATCCCATCCAACCACAAGTTCATTTAGTTTTGATTTCCAAATATGCTCTGTAAACTTCCACCTCTCACTTCCCCACATTACTAGCACCTTTCTCCAAGAGTTAGTGGACTCACTTTCTCATCAGCTGACCTAGACTTACACTCTTGCTTCTCAGGACATCTGCAGTGATCCTTTTGAAAGAAAGATAATTCCTTATAGTATTAGTATTATTATTTTATGTTTACCTACTTATCATTATTGTTTATTACGATAGTCATCATACAGTACATCATTAGTTTTTGATGTAGTGTTCCATGATTCATTGTTTACATATAACACCCAGTGTTCCATGCAATACATGCCCTCCTTAATATAATTTCTTTTCACTCTCAACTAAAGTCCTCCCATGGTTCACCAATCTTCCTTAGGATAAAATCCGAAACCTCTACATGGCTTACAAATCCCTATGAGATCTGAGAGCGCTCTACTCTTCAAAACTGTTATCTTAACTTCATCAAGCCACAGGGCCTTTTCATTGTTCTGCAGGCACATGCGAAATTTATTCCCTATGCCTGGATTATTCTCCCCTTAAATCTGAAAATGACAGATTTCACTTGGATAAGTTTTCTGAGAAGCCTTCCTTCCACCACCCCATCTCTCCCCCTTGTCAGCTCTATTTTCATCTTCTCATTAATCACCGTCTTACAGTATACTGAGTATTGTTTTATTTCTTTGTTTTCTGTCTTTCACTCCAAAATGTGAAAGTAATGAAACTAGGGGTTTTCTCTGTCCTTTTAACACTGAAATCCAAGTGCCTATATAAATATGGCTCACAATATATGCTTAATATGTGTGTTCAATGATGAATGAATTATGAATAAATGAGTATAATAGAAAGCTCTAATAAGAAAAAAATGAATTTGGCAACATACAAATTCCCAATGCTTTATGAAAAAGTAGTTTCATTGCTTTAGCTGCATAAAAATTGTAAGTTAAGTAAGGGAAATAATTGCAAGTAAGAAAAAGTCTCTATAGAAAAATTAAATAACTTCAAGAATTTTTATAATCATGGGCAATAGAGGTACCATTGAAATAGAGACAGAAATATAGATACAGAAAAATAGAGAAAAATAGAGACAGAAAAAGAGACAATGAAATAAAAATGAAAAACTTTTAAGAGATCTGCCTGCATGTGGCAGTAAAAATCCACAGTATGGATTAAAAGGGGACTGAAGGAAAAGATTGGATGTGGAGTTTTGCAAGCTTATTGTTTTTCAGATCGCAAGAACTTGAATCTGTTTATATGTTCAAATAACTAAGTTAGGTACAGAAATATTTAAGATATTATATGGAACGATAATTACTAGAACGAGGACTATAGTGACAGGAAATAATAAGCCTAAAGTCTAGAACACAAAGTGAGGGATTTGGGTCTTACGGGAAAGACTAATGAAGGCAGCCAATAATAGTAGTAATAAAAGCAATAACGATAAACAACACTTTTCTTAGTGTGTTTTACAACTATTAATTGAACTAATAACTCTATAAGTTAATAAACTGAGTGTCAGAGAGGGCCCCAGGGGACCTAATCTGATGGCTGCTTTTATCTCTGTGAACAAGACAGTGAGTTCATCCAATGAGAACATTAAAAAAAATATATAGTAAAATAGAAAGCTTAACAAGAGTAGATACTTTTACAGCAGGGGTTTATAAAAATACAGATGAAATATGACTCAGGACACACAGAATGATTATCAGCAAGTGAGAGTGGTCTAACTAGGAGGAGACACCATCTACAGGGACATCACTTCTTACAGCCACACAAGTCTCAATAGTAATATCTAGATATGGAAGACTGAGATTTTTGTCTTAAATATATTAATGAAAAGAGAGCTGTATGACTCCAGGCAAGTCAGTTAATAAGCAATAAACTATAGCAACGAACAATGGAGCGTTTGAGGAGCCTGGGGAGCTCAGTCGATAGGCGTCTGTCTTCGGATCAGGTCATGATCCCAGGGTTCTGGATCATAGGCTCCCTGCTCAGCGGGAAACCTGCTTCTCCCTCTCTCTCTGCAGCTTCCCCTGCTTGTGTTCCCTTTCTCATTGTGTCTCTCTCTGTCAAACAAATAAATTAAAATCTTAAAAAAAAAATAATAATGGAGGGCTTGGACATCCAACAGGCCTGAATTCAATTCTTGACTCTATCACTGAATATTTGTGTAGCCTTTTGCAATTCTTATAAACAATCTGAGTTTTAATGCTTTAATCTATCGAATGAGGATAACAGTAGTACCTAACAAATTAGAGATAACATGTGAAGTGCCTACAAATTCCCAAGTAACCTTGTTAGTGATAAGTATTTAGAGGTTGTTTCTGTGACTCTCAACCTCATTCTCATCATCATCGTCTTAATCATAACAACCATTGCCTTACACGTAAGACGCAACATGGAATTAAGTTATCTCTAAAGATCTTTCTATGCAAAATTATTTCATTCTAGTTACAAATCATAGATATCAGTGGATCTCAAGGCTAAAAGAAAAAGAGGATCTAGGAAAGTGATCAGCAATGCCCAACACCAACAGATGTTGTCATTAAATTATAGCCATTTTAAATAATTATATTTTGAACCTACAATTGGGATTGAAGGCTCAAGTTAATACAACTTATATACTATTTGAATATAAAAGAGACAAAACCTTCTTTGTAATGTAGTTAACATGCCCCTAACTTTACTGAGCCCCCATAGTCTGGAATAATTATTTATAATCATCAGAAAGCTCCTATCAGTGGTTCTCATGTCTTTTATGCTACAATTTTATCAATAGGAGTAAACAAAGTGCCTACATTTGGGAATAAATTATGGGCAATTATTAAGGTATATTATGTTTGGGATGTCAATGGTACCTATATGGCAAAAATGTTAGATCATGTCCAGATGAAGTCCACAGTAGACAAGTTCTTTAAAGCACACCCATTTCTTAATAATCTGGACTCTAAAGTGACAAACATTATAACCACTCTGGTTCAGCAAGCAAGAACTAGTCACATAACCTTCCATGAAAAGCCTAGTGGAAAGAGCTGCTGAGGACTGCAGTACCTGGCCTGGAAGCCATTTCAGAGCTATGTACCTACCATATACAAGGGGAGCATGATCCTTTGTTGTAGGTTAGCTGGCCCTGCCAACAGGTGGATGTCAATGAATATAGATGACATATGCAAAATCACAAAATGAATAGAGATAAAATAGTAAGTATTGAATTCCATATTTTGATACTGGGATAAGCCCAGCATTAAAAATGTTTTTAACATATTGTAAGAAATTTAAAGGAAATAAAGCAAGAATCTAGAAAAAGACAAACAATTCACTGAAATGTAGCAGCACATGACTCTAAATTATGTAATTATTTATCTATATTAGTCAGCTGTATGAAAAAAGTCTTCTTACTAACTTTAAAAAATTTACATGCTCTGGCCTTCTTCATTACCCAAAAGTAATACTGTGTCTCTGCCAACATTTTGCTAGCAGGAAGTTCAGCTGTAATGTATCCAAAATGTTGGATTCTTTAACAAAAACTTGGCGATAGAAAGTTTGGGTTTAATATTTTAAATGTCATGATTAAAGTTAAATGAATTCATAGCAGAATTGATCATTAGAAATCAGTTTAAGAATAATAATATTACGTTTTCTAACATGCTAAGAAATAAGATTGATTACCTAGAGAGGGAAGTATTTAGAACAAGAAAAATGCATTTGATGAGATTACCAAAAACAAAACATGTAAAACAGTAATTAGGTTCATCACAGCACCTGTCCATCAAGGATCAACTGCTTTAAAAATAATGAGTCTAAATAATAGTGAGAATAAGTAAATTAGGCACATTTTGTTACAGTTTAAATATCTAGCACATCTTTCTCAGTGTGAGGACTCTAATTTTAAACTTCCTTATCTTGTAATAAAATTACCCTATTGTCTGAAATAAAAAAAGCTGCAGCTCCAAAAATGTTATTAGTACAAATTTCTTTAATTTGTCAGCATTTTTAAATCATGCTTCACCATGCAACAACTTAGAAAGAATTACTGGTATTAAACCACCACCATTATCTTCACAACCCATCCATTATTAAAGACACAAACACATACATTTGTTCTTAAAACTGAGAAGAGGTAAGACTTTATACTATTTTTTTTAATTTAATCTTATTTCCTTAGAACAGTTTAAGGTCCACAGAAAAGCTGGGGAGAAGGTAAAGAGATTTCCCATACACCCGCTGCCTCTACACACTCATAGCTTCCCCCATTATTACCATCCCTCTACAGAGCGTTTCATTTGTTACAGTTGATGAACTTACATTGATCCATCAGAATTTCTCAATCTCCATAGTTCACATTATGGTTCACTTTTGGTGCTGTGCATTCACTGGGTTTAAACAAATGTATAATGACATGTAACCATCATTAGGTCAACATACAATGTTGTTTCACTGCCCTAAAAATCCTCTGTGTCCCATCTATTTATCTGACCTTGTGCCTTCACCCCAATCCTTGATAGTAACTGATCTTTGGTCTCCATAGTTTTGTCTTTTTCAGAATGTCATATAGTTGGAATCATACAGTATGTGGCCTTTTTTGATGGAATTTTTTGCTCAATAATATACATTTGATATTCCTCTGAAGCTCATGAACCATAGCTCATGGTGTTTTGGTGCTGCATACAATTGCATTGTCTGGATATACCACAGTCTATCTTACCATTCAGCTACTGGAGGGCGTCCTGGTTGTTCCCAACTTTTAGCACTTATGAATAAAGCTTCTATGAACATCTGTGTAGGTTGTTTTGTGAATATATGATTTCCGCTCAGTTGGCTAAATACCAAGGAGTGTGATTGCTGAAACACGGTTAGATTGTGTTTATTTATGTAAGAAATCACCAAACTGTTTTAAATCCCCACTAGCAATCAACAAGTGTTCCTGTTGTTTCACACCCTCTCCTGTACTTGATGTTTTTTCAGTGTTCTGAGTTTTGGCCATTCTGAGATATGTAGTGGTATCATGTCATTTTAATTTTTATTCTATTGATGATATAATATGAAGCATCTTTTCGTATGCTTTCTTGCCACCTATGTATCTTCTTTTGATGTTCTCTGGTACATTTTTAAATCATATTGTTTGAGTTGCTATTGAGTTTTAAGAGTTATTTGTTTATTTTGGATAACAGTCTTTTATCAGATGTATCTTCTGCAAATATTTTCTCCTGGTCTGTGGCTTGCCTCTACTTCTCTTCATATATCTTTCACAGTCCAGAACTTTTTAATTTTAATAAAGTTCAGCTTATTATTTATTTCATGGATTGTGCTTTTTGTGTTACATATAAAAAGTCAACAATGTCCGAGGTCATCTAAGTTTTTTCCTATGTTGTCTTGTAGAAATTTTATTGTTTCATGTTTTACATTTAGGTCTGGGATCCATTTTGAGTTAATTATTGTGACAGATGCAAGGTCTGTGTTTATTTTTTGTTGTTGTTTTATTTTTTTTGCATTCAGATGTCCAGTTGTTTCAGCACCATCTGTTGAAAAGACGACTTTTTCTTCATTGTCTCTGCTACTTTGTCAAAGATTAATTGACTACATTTATCTGAGTCTCTTTCTGAGCAATCTATTCTGCTTCTTATACCTATTTGATATTCTTTTGCCAATACCAGGTTATCTTAACTACTGTTATTTTATTCTAAATCTTGATATCAAGTAGCATCAGTTCTCCAACTTTTGTTCTTCTTCAAAACTGTGTTTGTTATTCTGGGGTTTTTTGCTTTTTCATATAAACTTTAGATTTACTTTTTCAATGTCCACTGAGTAACTCTCTGGGATTTTGATTTGGATTGCATAAAACAACTTGATAAGAAATGACATCTTGACACCATTGGATTTTTCATCCATGAACAGGGAATGTTTATTTAGTTATTCTTTGATTTTTTTCATCAGTTTTGTAGTAATCCTTACATAAATGTGATACATATTTTGTTAGGTTTATCCCTAGTATTTCATTTTTGGGGTGCTAATGTTAATGGCAGTGTGTTTTGCTTTGTTTATTTTGTTTTGTTGACTTATAATTTACATGTAATATTGTGTAAGTTTAAATTGTACCATAGGTTGATTTAATATATTTACATATTATGATATGATTATAATCTTAGATTAACATCTCTATCACGTCACATAATTATTAACCTTTTTTTGTGGTGAGAACACTTAGGATCTAATTTCTTAGCAACTTTGAAGTCCATAATACAGTATTGTTGGCTATAATCACTTTGCTATACATTAAGTCTTCAAAATGTATTCATCTTCTAATTACAAGTTTATGCCCTTTAACAACATCTTTCCAGTTCCCCATCCTCCAACTCCTGATAACCACTGTTCTACTATCTGTTTCTACAAGTTTGGCTGTTTTAGATTCCACATGTCAGTGATATTATAGAATAATTTGTCTTCCATTGCCTGGTTTATCTCAAAAAGCATGATGTCTTCAAGGTCCATCCATGTTGTCAGGAATGGCAGGATTTCCTTCTTTTCACTGGCTGAAAAATATTTTGTGTATATATACATTGCATCTTCTTTAACATTTCCTTCAACAGCGCATAAGGGTTCCCTTTCTCCAGACCCTCATTTAAGCTTGCTACCTCTTACCTTCTTGATGATAGCCATTCTTACAGTTGTGAGGCAATATCTCATTGTGGTTTTAATTTGCACCTCCTGAATGATTTAAATGATGTGGAACCCAGTTTTCTGTATACATTGGCCATTTGGATGCCTTCTTTGAAGAAAAAAAAGGCCTTTTCTGTTCTTCTGACCATTTTTAAATCAGATTTTTGTTAATGCTGTTATTGAGTTGTCTGGATTTTTTATATATTTGGATATTAACCCCTTTCTGATATATGGCTTGTAAGTATTTTCTCCCTTTTCTGAGGTTCCCTCTTCATTTTGTTCATTGTTTCAATTGCTATGCAGAGGATTTAGTTTTAGGTAGTCACTCTTGTCGATTTCTGCTTTAGTTCCTTGTGCTTTT
Source organism: Neogale vison (assembly GCF_020171115.1). Lineage (NCBI taxonomy): Eukaryota > Metazoa > Chordata > Mammalia > Carnivora > Mustelidae > Neogale > Neogale vison. The sequence continues at coordinate 136,985,596 of NC_058101.1, forward strand.
AGTGTCATATCCAAAAAAAAAAATCATCACCAAGACCATTGTCAAAGAATTTTTCCCTATGTTTTCTTCTAGGACTTTTATAATATCAAATTTTATATTTAAGTCTTGATTCCATTTTGAGTTTATTTATGTGAGTGGTGGAGGATAGAGGTCCAAGTTCATTTTTCTGCATATGGTTGTCCAGTTTTCCTAGGACCATTCCTTGAAGAGACTATTCTTTCTCCACTAAGTGTTTTTGGTTCCTTTGTCAAATATTAGTTGACCATATACGCAGGGTTTTATTTCTGGGTATTCTGTTTTATTTCATTGGCTTATGTGTGTATTTTTATGTCAGTATTACACTGCTTAATTAATGCAGATTTGTAGTATATTTCAAAATTAGGAAGTGTAGTGACTCTGATTTTGTTTTTCTTTCTCAGGATTGCTTTGCCTAACTGTGTGGTCTTCTATGTCTCCATACAAATTTTAGAAATATTTTTCTATTTCTGTAAAAGATGCCATTGGAATTTTGATAGGGATTGCATTGAATTTCTAGATGACTTTGGATAGTAGGGTCATTTTAAAAATATTAATTTTTCCTATCCATGGATTGGAAGAATTAATATTGTTAAAAAGATATTGTTGTTTTGAATTTCAAATTCCATCTATTTATCACTGGTATTTTGGGACTAAATTGACCACTGTACATTATCTTTTTAGCTTGAAACCTTGCTGTAATTGCTCATTAATTCCAGGAGTTGGTTTATCCATTCTTTCAGATTTTCTTCATAGATGATTATATCACTTGTGCACAAAGACAGTTTTCTTTTTACCTGATATGTGGACTTTTACTCCTTTTTCTTGTTTTCTTGCATTAGCTAGAACTTACAATATGATGTTGAAAAAGATTGCTAAGAGAGGATATCTTTGTCTTGTACTTGATGTTAGAGAGCAAGTTTGAGTTTCTCACCAATAAGTATGATATTAGCTGTTGGATTTTGTAGATGCTCTTCTCAAGCAGAGGAAGTCCCTTCCATTCCCAATTTACTGAGAATTTCTGTCATGAATGTGTGTTGGATTTACCAAATGTTTTTTCTACATCTATTGATAGATCTCGTTATTTTATATATACCAATTTTAAGTCAAGAACAAGCTGTAACACTTGATAATTCAGAATTACTAACATCTAAACAGTATTTTTTAAAGGCAAAAGTATTTTTTTAAGCAATGTTTAAAGCAGACATTGCTTGAAACAGAGAAATTGGTGCACTCTACTTATAAGGCATTTGACAATATCTATCAAAATTTAAATATATTTTCTGTTTTACTAGAAATTCATGGCAAAAATATGCACACAAACATGCAAAGATGCATCCTTAAGACTGTTGTAAGTAGCATATAAGACAAAAACTAGAAATAACATTAATGCCCATTAATGAAACATTGTTTAAATAAATTATGGTACATATATGTAATGGGTATCTTTATGGTCATTTAGAGGAGTATGATGAAAGTCCATATTCTGAATTGCAAATGTGAAGAAAAATAAAATTAACAAAACAAAGTACAACAACATACATAAAATACTCCCATTAGGCAATAATTATGTTTGTATGAATGTGTGCATGTAGAAATTTGTGCAAGAGTGGGAGTGAAACTGAGAGGCTAGCGAAGGAAGGAATACGACATGTACTCCCTTTTCTATCATATGAAGTTCTTTTCTTATCAACGTTATTTTCGTAAACTTTTAAATTTTAAAAATAAAGAAAATGTTAAAAATTGATATCATTTATAGCATCTTTATATAATATTTTCCTACCTTTTCACATTTAGCTAATAAATGATCATAGTTTTTCTCAGCTCCTTCAAAACAGTAAATTAGAACTATAGAAACATATTTATATTTAGAAAAGCAAGAATAATCATTACTCTTAATAGGCAATTAGTTTTAACCTCCTTAGAGACAAAGGATGGGATATTCTTTTAAAATAAAGAGCATCTATTTGACCTATGTAATTATCTCTCTTTCTATAAATCAGAAATCTAAGTAACGTAATTGGACTTTGAACCTGAGTATTTTAGTCTTCTTCATTTAAATACATTGGCCTAGGAGACACTAAGTTCCATCTAAACTACTTCTTTGAAAGTTACCTTCTTCATAAATTATCCAGGTTTTCCTTGCTTCCTGGGTCACTATCTGCTTGTTTATTTTGGACATCATGTTTCATTAAGCAATATTTGAATCCTCTTCATTGTATTTTTTTTCTCTTACTGTCTTCCCTGCATAACAGACATTCCTGAAGCAAGAACGGGACTGCAGAGAAAATGGCTTACACGTTGAATGAGTGTCTTATGATCATTGTTCATAGTATGCAATCAACTGAGTTTTATCTATCCCCTGTGACATTACAGTTTAGATTCTTGAGGTTGGCTGCTATGATTGACCTTCTCTATCAACCAGCATAATTCAAACTCTGCCCTCACAGCTGAAATCTAATACATTAATTAAAATCTTTACAAACTTCAAAGCCAGTGTGTATGGGAAGAAGAGCCAGAAAAAATCTCCACTCAGAATCAGCATTTCCTTCCTCCAAACACAAGAGGAACTAAGCTAAGCAGAAGTGTGCAAGTGCTTGGGCCCACTATGTAGATAAGAACTATCTGAAAATATAGGAAAGGACTTATCTATAGCCAGTCATAAATGACAGTATTAGAGGTGGTATTTAGTACACATGAATACTTCTCATATATTTTGAGCTATTTGATCTGAAGACCTTTTTTCTAGCCATAAGGATATGGATAGTGGTAAATGTTATTAAGTAGAAAATCATGAAATGAAGTGAATTTATTCAAAATATAGCACCTTAATAACCTCCAGGAGAGCAAAGTTATGGCTCCTTCCTTGTTATTTCACTGAAGTATCTGTCACTCACATTTTTTTCTCCCAGCACAAATATAAAACATTGTTCCCATTTTCTCCATTCTCAACTGGAAAAATCATATAACTCCTTTTACCTGCAAAACAAAGTAACCTGAAATTTCACCACTAATAGTCATGTCATATGTCATCCTTTTTTTTTTTTCAAAAACTGTGTCAACTGCAGCTCAACCTTAAGTTATTAAGTATATAAACAAATTACTATAATACAGGTAGATAAGAAGTGTTTTTCATGTGCTATGGACACAATGATAAAGGAGAATTTAAATTCTACCTTGTGCTAGGAGATGTGTGGGAGAGAGCCAGACAGAAATTTCTCAATAATTAATGTTTATTGAGTGCTTACATTGCGCAAAGGGTTTTATACAAATTTTGTCTTTAATTTTCACAAAAATAAAGAGAGATAAATAGTACAACTATCATCTCTACTGTATAAACAAGAAAACTGAGTCTTGGGGAGTTTAATATGCTCAAAATCATTCTGTAACCAAGAGCTGGAGGCAAACTTCAAAGCCAGACAATCATTTCAAATTACATACTAGTAACCATCATGCTAAAAGGCTCTTCAGAAATGGAGTATTTGCCAGAACAAGTGAAAAAATGAACAGAACATTTCCCTAGTAAAAGATCTCAGTCATGGTAAAGGTCTATGATGATAAAATATCTAACACATTTAGGAAAAAGTAGTAGTAACTAACCCCAACACAATATTTACAGTGGATCAGGTACTGTTAAAATGGCTTTTGTATATCAACTCATTAATCATTGCATCAACATCATCAGAAAGTGCATTTTTTTCTCATCCCTAGTTTACAGAGAACTGAAGCACAGAGAATTTAATTAACCTGCTAAGCTCACACAGGTAGTAGAGTGAGGTTAGACGGTGAAGACAGGCAGGCCAGTTCTGGCCTCTGTGTTCTGTTAACATCACTCCACACCCTGAAGTTCCTACTGTGATAAGACTGCAATGTGCCAACAGGAGAAGGCTGCACATATTGTTGTAAAGATACCCAGCTCTGGGTATAAGGGACTATGCCAGGGATTTGGGACTTTAATCAACAAGCCCCTGATTTTCAACAAGATTAGAGATAATGTGATAGTAATGATAAGATGTGCTGTGTATTAAAAATACAATCAGTGTTGTCTTATTTTTATACTTGAGAAACATGCTTTTTGTTTTTGCAATGCACCACACCGGAAGTAAAAGTTGACCATATTATAATGATTGATCTAAATGTTCAGTCTAATGAATTAAAATTTTCTTCTGGTGACCAGTTCTCAAGTGTCTAGGGATTATGCCATGTTGCAGGTCAAATATGAATAGAGAATCTAAGAATTATATGTTCAGCAAAATGAATGTGGATTAAAATATGCTGAGAAATTGTACATTAGGTAAGAGTTACTCAGTGATTTTCTTAGAGGTATTTGGGGTTGTTATAAGACAAAATGATTTGACATCTATAAAATATACCAAAGAGTGTTTCAATTATATGACATTTTTAAAGTATTAAATACGGGGCGCCTGGGTGGCTCAGTGGGTTAAAGCCTCTGCCTTCGGCTCAGGTCATGATCCCAGGGTTCTGGGATCGAGCCCCGCGTTGGGCTCTCTGCTCCACAGGGAACCTGCTCTCTCCCCCCTCTCTCTCTGCCTGCCTCTCTGCCTACTTGTGATTTCTCTCTGTCAAATAAATAAAATCTTAAAAAATAAATAAAGTATTAAATACTATGTATCAAAAGATATAATATAATAATTAATATAATAGAATAATTAAAAGAACAGATTCTGGAATCTCGATTGCCAGGATAAATGTCCAAGTCTTCCACTTGAGCAAATTATGTAAATTCTGTGCCTCAGCTTTTATTATTGGTAAAATGGCAGTAATAATTTTAACTCACTTCACCTCACGTTGTTGTGAGATTAAATTAGTTATGCATACATATGAAAGCATGTATGTGTGTACATATAATCTGTGTCTGTGCCTGCGTGTGTGTGTGTACACACTTTAGAAAAGTTCAAGAAATAAATGAAACATGATTAACTTTAGATATTGTCTGCATTTTAAAGAGTTAAACTAATTCACTATCCAAAATAATATGGCCTGTATTTAAGTGCAATTAATATTAAAAAAAGTAATGTCAACTGTGGACTTTGGATGATAGTGATGTGGCAATGCAGGTTTTAAGATATAACAAGTGTACCATCCTGGTGGGAGCTATTGGTAATTGAGGAGGTTATGCATATGGAAATTTTCTATAACTTTTGCTCTGTTTTGCTGCAAACCCAAAAATTCTCTAAAAAAATGAAATCTATTTTTAAAAAAGTGTTGCAAAACCTCTCTATACTCTGTACTAACTGGAAGATCTATGGACAGTTAGGTCATAAAAAGGTTATATAAACATCAGTTCATAAACATATAACCAATTATCTTTCCATAAACATATAATTAAATTTGTAATTATAAGAAGGAAGGTATATATATAAAACGTAAACTTTATTCCAAAACCTAAATCTGTCCCTTTAATCTAACTAGCTAACTAGTTCCCATCTTTCTGAATAACAAGTCTCATGAATACCCAGAATTTTTGTGCTTCACTTTTTGTTTCTGTAAATTGGGCATAATGGTCTTTAGTCTAAAAATTTTGGAGTGTTGTAAAAATATATAAATTTAAGGCATTAAAAAAAAACTTTGCATGTATTAAGTATGCAGTAAATGCTGGATTTCATTCTCCCTGAGGACAGTACTAGTGTGTTCATATACCATACAGGCTAAATCTTACACAAGTATAAGGAACATCATTTTAAAGTAGTTATGAGTTCAATTTCACTCAACAAATACTTTAGAGACTCTACTATAAATTAAGCTATGTGATTGAATCTTTCCATCATAAATATTTCAACATGATAGGAATGGAGATATAAATACTATAAAAATACATTTAATCATTATATAAAGAAATTCAGATCTTTCAAAAATGGCCATTGAATTTATGAATTCTAAAAGTGCATAATTTAAATAGAGCAGTTTTAGGACTCACATTCTCTTGATATCTCTTTTTAATAAATAACACTTTAAATTAGTTTCATCATTCTTTTATACAATGCATTATTACAAGGCCCAAAGCATTTCCTTATTGATTCTTTTCAACCTTTGGTGTAAATGAAGCAGAAATTAGCATAGCTGATTTTGTCCTACAATAATTTCTTCAACCTTACTCTGTTGTGCTATGCCAGTTTTCTTTTTTTTTTTTTTTTTTTTAATATCAGCAGCATCCATTGATTGGTGCCTGAAACATGGATCTAGAAATAGTGTTAATTATCTGCAGCTGCACAGGCAGCAAAGGGAGCATAAAACACTAGGCTTCTTGCTCACAATGTACAAAAACAATGAAACAAACCCTCAGCTGTAAGCATCTCCAGAACTCTTCCCCATGATAACAATATGAAGTGGGTCATTTTCAAAGCCTGGCAAGCCCATCATACATTTTATACCAAACACCTAAATTTTAGAAAACATGATGCAGTTTAAGTTTTTCTCATCATTCATAAAACTATTTTGTCTTAATTGGTGAAGATAATGCTACAGAAAATCAGCACAAGCACGCATGTATCAGGCTTGTTTGAGGCCAGTCTCACAAAAAAGCCTTTAGGAGACAAATAGCCAAACATGTGATTTTTTTTTTTCCAAACACGTGATTTTTTGAACACGACTTATTTGGAGAGTTTACACCCTTCTCACTTGGGCAGTAATGTTCAAAGCTGTTGTAAGATATTTCATGAGCCTCCCGATCATTCTACTTCTCTGATTTCAAAGACAGGTATTGTTAACTAAAGCATTATCAATTGTTTCAGTTATTTACAAATCTAGGCAAGGGCCTATGTCTGCTATTTCCTAAAACCAATTGTTAGGGACTCATCTTTCCCTCATATCTTTATATACTCCTCTTACTTTTTTGTTGGCAATTATTTATTCATGGAATCATTTATTTTTATTGTGGTAAAATTGGTATATAACATTATATAATTTTCAGGTATACAAAATTATACTTTGATATCTGTCTACACTATAAAGTGAACACCCCCAAAAGTCTAATTACCACCCATCACCACAAAATATAGCCCCTTCACCCATTAGGTAATCATCAGTCTGTTCTCTACATCTATGAGTTCATTTTTGTGTTATTTTATTTATTCATTTGTTTGGTTTTCTTTAGATTCTGCATATGAGAGGGTCATATAGTCTTTGTCTTTCACCATCTGATTCATTTCAGTTAGGATAATACCCTTATGTTCCATGCATGCTATCACAAAATGCAAGATTTCATTTATCTTTAGGGCTGAATAGTATTTTCCTCTGTGTGTGTGTGTGTGTGTGTGTGTGTGTGTATACCATATCCTTTTCATCCATTTACCCATCAGTGGATACTTGTTTTTTTTTTTTTTTCCATATCTTGGTTATTGTAAATAATGCTACAGTGAACATGGACATCATTCATCTTTTCAAATCAATGTTTTCATTATTTAGATAAATATTCAGAACTCGAACAGATGGATCATATAGTAGATCTATTCTTAATTACTTGAAGAATTTCCATATATTCTCAAACATTTAAAAAATTCCAATACTGTTCTCCATAGGACCTAAAACAATTTACATTCCCATTAACAATGTATAAATGTTCCCTTTTCTCCACATTCACCCCAGCACCTGTTGTTTCTTATTTTTTTTTTTAAAGATTTTGTTTATTAGTTTGATAGACAGAGATCACAAGTCGGTAGAGAGGCAGGTAGAGAGAGAGAGAGGAGGAAGCAGGCTCCCTGCTAAGCAGAGAGCCTGATGCGGGGCTCAATCCCAGGAAACTAGGATCACGACCAGAGCAAAAGAGGCTTTAACCCACTGACCCACCCAGGCGCCCCTCTTGTGATTTTTTTTTTCCAATTTATTTATTTTCAGAAAAACAGTATTCATTATTTTTTCACCACACCCAAGTGCTCCATGCAAGCCGTGCCCTCTTTAATACCCACCACCTGGTACCCCAACCTCCCACACCCCCACCACTTCAAACCCCTCAGATTGTTTTTCAAAGTCCATAGTCTCTCATGGTTCACCTCCCCTTCCAATTTACCCAAAAGCACATACCCTCCCCAATGTCCATAACCCTACCCCCCTTCTCCCAATCCCCCTCCCCCCAGCAACCCACAGTTTGTTTCGTGAGATTAAGAGTCACTTATGGTTTGTCTCCCTCCCTATCCCATCTTGTTTCATGGATTCTTCTCCTACCCACTTAAGCCCCCATGTTGCATCACCACTTCCTCATATCAGGGAGATCATATGATAGTTGTCTTTCTTGGCTTGACTTATTTCGCTAAGCAGGATATGTTCTAGTTCCATCCATGTTGTCGCAAATGGCAAGATTTCGTTTCTTTTGATGGCTGAAAGCAGGAAAGAATGTCCAATGGAAAAAAGACAGCCTCTTTAATAAATGGTGTGGGAAAATTGGACAGCCACGTGCAGAAAAATGAAACTGGACCATTTCCTTACACCACACACAAAAATAGACTCAAAATGGATTAAGGCCCTCTTGTGTTTTTGATAATAGCCCTTCTAACAGGTGTGAGGTGATATCTCACTGTGATTTTGATTTGCATTATGTAATTAATAATTAGTGATTATGAAAATTTTGTCTGTTGGCCACCTTTATGTCTTCTTTGAAAAAATGTCTATTCAGGTCCTTGGCCCATTTTTAAGGTTTATTTATTTATTTTGTATTGTTTAGTTAGATGAGTTTTTAAAATATATTTTGGACATTAATCCCTTATAGGATAAATGACTTGCAAATGTCTTCTTCCATTCAGTAGACTGTCTTTTCATTTTGATGATGATTTTCTTTGCTGTGCATTAGTTTTCAGTTTGATGTAGTCCCATTTCTTTATTTTTACTTTTGATTCGCCTGCCTGTGGACCCACAGCCATAAACTGCTAAGTTCAATGTCAAGGACTTTCTCACCATGTTTTCTTCTGGGAATTTTATGATTTCAGGTCTTAAATTCAAGTTGTTAATCTACTTTGAGTTAATTTTTGTGTGTGGTATAGGAGAGTTGTCTAGCTTCATTCTTTTGCATATGGTTTTCCAGTTTTCTCGGCACCATTTATCAAAGACACTATCCATTCTCTGTTTTATGTTCTTGACTCATTCATCTTAAATTAATTGTCATACATGTGTGGGTTTATTTCTAGGCTCCCAATTCTGTTCCATTGTTCTGTGAATCCACACCACACTGTTTTAAGTACTATAGCTTAGCAGTATATCTGAAATCAGGGAGCATAATACCTCTAGTTTTGTTCTTTCTCAAGATTGTTTTGGTGGTGCCATATAAGTTTTAGAATTATTTGTTATATTCCTATGAAATTTTCATAAGGATTTCATTGAATCTGTAGATTGCTTTAGGTCATATAAGCTATTTAACAATATTATTCTTCCAGTCTATGAGTACAGGATATCTTTCCATTTTTTGCATCTTTGTCACTTTTTTTCATCAGTGTCTTATAGTTTTCAGAGTATAGGTCTTTCACCTCCTTGATTTAATTCATATCTAGGTATTTTATTCTTTTCAATGTAATTTTAAATGGAATTGTTTTCTTTCTTTTTTTTTTTAAGATTTTATTTATTTATTTGACAGACAGAGATCACAAGCAGGCAGAGAGGCAGGCAGAGAGAGAGGAGGAAGCAGGCCCCCTGCAGACCAGAGAGCCTGATGTGGGGCTCGATCCCAGGACCCTGAGATTATGACCTGAGCCAAAGGCAGAGGATTAATCCACTGAGCCACCCAGGTGGCCCCTGGAATTGTTTTCTTTTAAAGATTTTTCTTTTTATGTATTTATTTGACAGAGAGAAATCACAAGTAGATGGAGAGGCAGGCAGAGAGAGAGAGGGAAGCAGGCTCCCCGCTGAGCAGAGAGCCCGACGCGGGACTCGATCCCAGGACCCCGAGATCATGACCCGAGCCGAAGGCAGCGGCTTTAACCCACTGAGCCACCCAGGGGCCCCTGGAATTGTTTTCTTAATATCACTTTCTTTCTTTTTTTTTTTTTAAATATCACTTTCTGATAGTTTGTTATAACGTATAGAAGTACAACAGATCTCTGTATGTAGATTTTTGTATCCTGAAGCTTTACTGAATTTATTTATTATCTATGTATGTTTTTTTAAAAAACTTCAGAATTTTATGCATATAGTATCATTTATATTACATGCAAATAGTGACAGTTTTACTTATTTCCTTCTAATTTGGATGGCTTTTACTTCTTTTTCTTACCTTATTACTATGGCTAGGACTTCCAATATTATGTTTAATGAAAGTAATTGAATGAATGAGAATCCTTGTCTTATTACTGATCTTATGGAAAGACATCCAGTTTTTCTCCATTGAGAATGATGTAAGTTGTGGGGTTTTTGTATATAGCCTTTACTAAGTTCAGGTATATTTCCTCTGTGTATCCATTTTATTGAGAGTTTCTGAATGCTGGTTGTTGCCATTTTTTTTCCCTGCATCTACTGAGATGGTCATATGATTTTTATTCTTCTTTTTTTTAATGTGGGGTATTATGTTGATCGATTTGTGGATATTGAACCATCCCTTCAACCCAAGAATAAATCCCACTTGATTGTGGGAAATAATCCTTTTAATGTATTGTTGAATTTGGTTTGCTAATATTTTGTTGAGGATTTTGGGATCTATAACATGAAGGATACTGCTCTTCGTGTGTGTGTGTGTGTGTGTGTGTGTACTGTCCTTCTCTGATTTTGGAATTAGGTTAAGGCTAGCATCATAAAATGAGTTAGAAAGTATTCTTCCTCTTCAACTGTTTGGAAGAGTTTGAGAAGAAAAGGTGTTAAATTTTTGAATGTTTGACAGAATTCACTTGTGAAACCATTGGTCCTGGACTTTCATTTCTTGGGATATTTTTTATTACCCATTCAGTATCACTAGAAATTAGTTTATTCAGATTTTCTATTTCTTCATAATTCAGTCTTGCAGGATCATGTGTTTCTAGAAATTTATCTATTTCTTCTAGGTTGTTCAATTTGTTGATAGAGATGTGTAATTTTTTTTAATAATATTTTGTATTTCTATGGTATCAGCTATAACTTACTCTTATTTCTGATTTGATTTGTTTGAACCCTCTTTTTTTTTTAATTGGTTAGTCTAGCTAATTCTTTGTCAATTTTGATTATGTTTTCAAAGAACCAGTTCTCAATTTACTGATCTTTACTATTGTGTTTTTACTTTCTATATTACTTATTTCTACTTTGATCCTTATTATTTCTTTCCTTCTATTAGCTTTGGGCTTCATTTGTTCTTCTTTTTCTAATTCTCTTAGGTATAAATTTAGATTTTTTTTTACTTGAGATTTTTTTCCCTTAATTTCACTCCTTGAAGTAAGCTTTTATTGATATGAACGTCCCTTTTAGAACTGCATTTGCTGCATCCTATAGATTTTAGTATATCCTATTTTTGTTTTCATTTGTCTCTAAGTATTCTTTTTTTTAAATTTATTCTTCAATTTATTCAATGACCTTTTTGTTGTTCAATAGCACATTATTCAATCTCCCCATTTTTATGTTTTTTTTTTCCTGTTTTCAATTTGTAATTGTTTTCAGGTTTCACACCATTGTAGTTTCAGGAAAAGATAATTGATATCATTTCAACCTTCTTGAATTTATTGAGAATTATTTTGTTTCAACGTGTGATCTACCCTGGAGAATATTTCATGTGCACTTGAAAATGATCCATATTGTGCTGTTTTTGGATGGAGTGTTCTGTATATATTAAGTCCATTTGGTCTAATGTTATCATTTAGATCTCATGGTTCCTTATTGAGTTCTTGTCTGAATAATATATGAAATTATATAATTTTGATGTTAACATCTCTTACTATTATTGTATTGTTGTCAATTGCCCCCTTTAGGTACTTAATATTTACTTTATATATTTAGGTGTTCTATGTTAAGTATATAGATATTTAAAATTGTTATTTCCTCTTGTTGGGTTGTCCCTTTATCATCATGTAATGCCCCTCTTTGTCTGTTATACAGTCTTTATTTTGGTCTATTTTCTCCGATATGAGTATAGCTAAAAGAGCTTTCTGTTTCATTTTTTATGGAAATCATTTTCCATTCCTCCTCTTTCAGTCTGTGTATGACCCTACTTCTAAAGTCAGTCTCAGGGCACCTCGCCAGCTCAGTTTGAAGATTATGTGACTCTTGATCTTGGGGCCATGAGTTTGAGCCCCACATTGGCTCTTGAGATTACATAACTAACTAACTAGATAACTAACTAAATAAATAAACTTAAAAATAATTTTGGTCTCTTTTAGATAGCATATTAGATGGGTTATGTTCCTTATCCATTCAGCCGCCATGTCTTTGATTGAAGAGTTTAGCCCATTTACATTTATAACAATTATTGATCGGTATGCACTTATTCCCATTTTGTTAATTGTTTTCTAGCTGTCTTTTTCTTTTTTCCCTGTCTCTTTGTGGTTTGTTGATTTTCTTTAGTGTTATGTCTAGATTCCTTTATTTATTTACTTCTTTAATTTTAGTGTAAGTTCTTGCTTTTTGTTACTATGAGTTTCACATATAACATCCTGTGTATGTAACAGGTGGTTAAGTTGATCTTTTTTTAATAGAATTTATTTATTTATTTATTTGAGCAAGAGCAAGAGCAAGACAGAGTAAGAAGGAGAAACAGAGTCCCCGCTGAGGAGAGAGCCCAATGTGGGGCTTGATCCCAGGACTCCAAGATCATGTCCTGAGCCAAAGTGAGCAGACTGAGCCACCCAGATGCCCCTAAGTTGATCTTTTTATATTATACATCCCTTAACTAATTAATGTAGTTTTAATTTTACTACTTTTGACTTTAACTTTCATGCTTGTCTTATAATTGATGGATTCACTGTCTATGCTATATATTTACCTTTTCCAGTGAACTATTTTACTTTCATATGTTTTCTTGTGATTAATTAGGGCCATTTTTTTTTTTTCTATTCACAGAAGTCCCTTTATTGTTTCTTGTAAGGCTGGTTTAGTGGTGATGAGCCTCTTCCTTTTTTGCTTGTCTGGAAAACTCTTAATCTCCACTTCAATTCTGAAGGATAACCTTACAGGGTAAAGAATTCTTGACTGAAAGTTTTTATTTTTTCTTTCAATATTTTGAATATATCATGCCACTCCCTCTGGCAGCCAAAGTTTGTGTCAAAAATCTTCTGGTAACGTTATGTTTCCCTTTTTGTAACAAGTTGTTTTTCCTCTTGCTGCTTTTAAGTTTGTTTGTTTGTTTGTTTTTTCTCTTTAACTTTTACATTTTAACTACAATATGTCTTACTGTGGATCTCTTGGTATTCATCTTGTCTAGAATTCTCTGGGCTTCTTGGACCTGTATGTCTGTTTTCTTTCCTGGATTAGTAAAGTTTTCTGCCATTGTTTCTTCAATAAAGTTTTCTGGCCTTTTCTCTCTCTTCTCTTTTTTACACCTCTATAATGCAAATGTTATTCTGCTTAATTCTTTCTCAAAGGTCCTTTAAAATATCTTCACTTTTTATAATTCTTTTTTTCTTTTTGTTGCTCTGTTTGGGTGAATGCTATTGAGTTGTTTTCCAACTCACTGATCCATTCTTCTGCTTCATTCAGTCTTCTTTTGAGCTACTCAATGGTTATTTTTTAGTTTAGTTATTGTATTCTTCAGCTTTATAATTTTTTTTTTTAATTTGGCACTTTCTTATATTTTCTATCTCTTTATTTAAGTTCTCACTGTGTTCATCCATCTTACTCCCAAGTTCAGGGGGCATCTTTATGACCATTACTTTAAAATTTTATCAGGCAAATTGCTTATTTCTGTTTTGTTACAGTTTTCTGCTGAGGCTTTTTCTTGTCTTTTTGGAAAAGTCTTCTCTTTCCTCGTTTTGCCTGACTTTCTGTGTTTGCTTCTATGTATTAGGCAAATCAGCTACCACTTCCCATCTTAAAGGAGTGGTCTCATGTAGGATATATCCTAATGTAGGAGATAGTGTAGGGTTCAGAAGTGCTATCTTCCCTGGCAACCAGAGGTATCTTTCACGTGAGCTGTGTGCATACACCTGCTGTTGTGAGGCTGCAGCTACAAGAAGGGAATGAGCAAGGATTTCCCCTGGCCCAGTTGTAGCATGTGGCTATGTGGCACAGAGGTGTGTATCTCTCACTCAAGGCCACATGTGATGTGTGGCTGCAGCACAAGAGTTGGTGGGGCCCTCAGTAGGGAATACCTACTGGTGCTAACAGGTTAGAGGGAGAGTTCTAAGATAGTATCCACCAAATTAGTTTGTAAAAATGGAACCTAAGAATGCCTTTGTCCTCAGAGAGAGCCCCAAGTTATTGTCTTTCCAGCAGATGCTTTAAGATCAGTAATTACATCGATTTCACATGTGTTCTGGGTACTCTTCAAACACTTGATTTTGGGCTGTATCCCAAGGCAAGTGAGCCTGTGCATAAGCCCCTTAAGAGCATGTTCTCTGTTCCTTACAGTTCTATGGTTTTTCTGGATGTAATTCCCATTGGATTTCAAAGCAAGACATTTGGGGCACTCACCTGTCCTGTGAAGGACCTAGGGGTTGGGGTCCTGACACAGAGAATAGACCCTTCAATTCTTAAGGAAAAGTTCTATATTTTGAGATCCATCCTGATTATGGATTACCATTCCTGGTGTGTGTGTGTGTGTGTGTGTGTTTCAAGTGTACCCTTTTTTCCTTTGTTGGAGAGGCTCTGTTCATTGTTTTTAGGTCTTTTTCAGAGGAAATTATTCCACATGTCGTTATAAATTTATTGTGTCCATGAAAGGAGGTAGGTTCATGATTTTTCTACACTGCCACCTTGAACCCTTCTTTCTCAACAAATTTATTTAAAGATATTTGTTGATGACTTCTATGTCCTTTCCAGACTATCCTCAACAAATAAGCACAAAGCACACAGAAAAAAACTTCCACTTAGATTATCTAGGTTGACCAGTTCAAATGATCAAACTACTCAATTTTCTTCTCTAAGCATTCAAAAATAAAAGCTATTTTAATACATTCTTCAAAGAAAATATATACTAGCCAGCATGTCAAGTTGATTATAAAGTAGTAAGACATAGACACTGACTTCATGAAACTTCCTGTCAGTTGATGGAGATTAATGTTAGATAATATATTACATATACATAATGTTAGACAATATATTATATATATATTATATATATACATATATTACAAATGCATATGAATATTTCAAAATGAGTTCAGCATTCTAAGGTAATGGAAAAATGGATATGTCATCTAGTTTGAGAGGGATGGGGAAATTAGGAAAACAACTTTGAAAAATAGGATTCTTCCTACAGATGCAAACAGAAAATTCCATTTTCTCTTTTATGGGGAAAAAATGATAAGTGGTTTTATTAAATAAAATCAGTAATAATCTCTAATCTAAACTATGTAAGTGACAAGAATTGATTAATTAAACTGTTTTCCTTGTTTTCTGTACCTCATCCCCATATCATACACACAACACCCAGATTTAAGACCTACTATATTTATATTAGCCAACTTTTACTGATCAAACTGCTTGGTAAAACTCTCCTTCCCTAAGTGTTGTATAAACATTCACTATGTGCTGACATCCTCAAAGCAAATAAAGCATATCAAATATTAATCTTAAAATCAATTCTTTGGAAACTAGTTATTTATTTCTTGAATATAGTGTGTATTGAGTGCAAATTTTATAGTAGTGTCTATCAGAATAGAACAGGGCTAAATACTATTTACATAAAACACTTAGAATTCCACCTACTTAAGACATAGTAGTCTCCCCAACTGCCCCAGCCTCCTACTATACCAAAGGCAGAGATAGCAATGGTTCTCTCTTCAAGACAGTTCACCTGTTTATATTAAGAAATATTCTAGCTATTGGTTCTGAGCCTTTATCATGTTAAGAAAGTTTCTTTTTGTCTGTAGTAACATGTTTTTGTTTGTTTGTTTGTTTTTGTTTTGCTTTGTTTTTAATAATTTAGAGAAGCAGTGAGACAGCACAGTGGTAAAAAGCATGGACTTTGGTGTCAGTATGTATTTATTGGATCAATGCTCTGAAAATTCTCAGTGATCTCGAGTCAGTTACTTTAACTTCTCCTGGCTTCAGCGTTCAGCAATTGTGGAGTCTCTGCCCCAGGCATGAGATTAGCTGTGAGGTCTTCAGTTGCTCTTTGACTTGGTTCATAGGACCAGGGGTGAAATGGCCAATGAAGTGTTAAATGTGTATAGATGAAAATCTTTCTCAGGGTCTCTGAAACTTGTGATGAAACAGTTTTGGCTTTTTTATGAAATGAATTGACTACATCTCTGCAATTTAGGTGAGGGATTATACAGGAAATCTTTCCAATACCACCCTCTTACTGATTCCTGAAGTAAAAATTAACTCTTCCTCATCCCTTCCATACATACGTTTGCACATTAATATTTAAAATTTTGATGATTAATTAATATTAGTCCAAGAAATTCAGAAGCTTTTTGAAATCCTATGGAAATAAATAGAATAATAAAATTCTGGCCCAAAGTTTTGGGGGCCCTTGGTAAAATTAACATAGAGGACATGATTGAGTGGGGAATATTTTGTTGATAGTTCTGCTTTCCCATTTTGTGTCCTCCCACAATGCATTAACTTTACAACAACACTGTTTCCTAGAAATCTTTTACACTTTGAATTCCAAAACTGTTGCCCGCTTTCTCCCTCTCTCTCTCTGTATTCTGCAAATACACTATTGATATGCCATGATTCTTTCATCCCAAGTGAACTCATTCCTAAATTCTTTATCTTGGTTGCTTTAGTCTGCCTTGACACTTGAAATCTGACACTGTAGACATGGCATTATGGAATAAGCTCTTCCTTGACTCCATTCAGCATACAATAAGGCGTTTTATGCATATGTGCTTTTTTTTTTTTTTTAAAGATTTTATTTATTTATTTGACAGAGAGAAATCACAAGTAGGCAGAGAGAGAGAGAGGGAAGCAGGCTCCCTGCTGAGCAGAGAGCCCGATGCGGGACTCGATCCCAGGACTCCGAGATCATGACCTGAGCCGAAGGCAGCGGCTTAACCCACTGAGCCACCCAGGCGCCCCACATATGTGCTTTTGTATCAATAAGAAAAGCCAACAAAAATTTAAATTTTTCCATTCTCTAGAAATGTTACATTCTTATTCATTAATGTTTTTAATCTCTGTCGGTGTGTTTGAATAATAGACTTTAAAGTAAGTACACTGAAGTCAAAATGCAATTAATCCCCGAACATACCCAAATAGTGAAATTCCCTTGCTCATTTGATATGAGAGTAATGCAAGTCCAATATAAAAAAAAATGTGTTCTCATAAAGAGAATTCTTTTAAAAGTAATAAAGGGTATGAATATGCCTGCTTGCTTCAGTCAGTTATCCAGTGATTTTACTTTTGGTTGTGGCATGCTTCAAGCCTTAGGACGCAGCATGAAACTACACAGGATATTTCTAAACTACCAATCCTCCTCGAAATAGAGCCTATCTGAGAGAAGCAGTGATATCATTATAAAAAAAATATTTAAAACCCTTTCTTCTTTTGAAATTTTGAATAAGCTTCCAGACTACAAGGACTCCACCAGTATGAGTGCTTCCTTAGAGGAAAGTCTCCTCAAGGGTTCTAGGTTCATGTTTCTATATTGTGACTTTTCATCTTTTTTTTTTATGAACATCTCTCATTTTTTCCCCTTTGGCTTGGTTTCTAATTATTCCTTCAGGAAAATATGACATTTGACAAGGCATAAGCATAAATATTTAGAGGATAATAAAATTGTACTTATTCCTTAAAACAGAAAAAATGTAAGTATGCAGATATAACACTTTAATCCAATCTTCACAAAATCCTCTTTTTTAATAATATATGCCTAAATTCTGTAATCCATAGTAATTCTGATTTATTACAATGTTTAATCCAAGTGAATTATAATTGAATTAACCAAGCCTCTAAAATTGTTTCAATAAAACTCTGGATAAAAGCTTAGCAGATATTGCCAAATATTTACACTCAGCAGTTATACATGGTAAGGAACACTATTCAATCAGTGGAATTTAATTTAATAATGTTTACCTGTGTGTAAGCCTCCGGTGACTAATGCAGACTGCAGTCTGAGAATCTTGAGCAATGCATACTTTATGGCGACTGCATTTCATCTTTAGGCATGGATCTTTAGCTGGATCTAAAGCTAAAAAAAAATTGTTCAGAAAATATTAAGATATGTTTCTGAGAAATGGAGGTATCTAATCTCATCAAACAATTTGATCAAGGACTTTACATAGAAGTTCAGCTCTAAATTTTCTTCACATTCTTCCTCTTTTGAGATGTTTCTATTTCTACCTTCCTAACTCAGAGTTCATAAATGGCTGCAGTTTAGTCTTATTTATTCCATTCAGAAGATAAAATACCCGCCTATGATCAATGTGTAAACAAAACAGAAACTTCAACACAAATTTTTTCTATAGTTGTTGTTTTCTAAGCAGTAAAGATGTAGAGATAAAGTTGGGGTGTGTTACTGTAATACTTCTGTCAGTGGACAATGATAATTTCTACTTTTGTTTTCCCTAGAGAGATGTAGGTGGGAGGAGATAAAGGATTAAACCCAAAAGATGTTAGTGGACATTAATAAATCTTTGGATATATAAGAAAAGTCTACAGCTACACTAGGAACTGGCTGAGTGCATCAGGGTAATAACTGAGATATTGCATTGTCATTTTTTTTTAAAGATTTTATTTATTTATTTGACAGAGAGAGATCACAAGTAGATGGAGAGGCAGGCAGAGAGAGAGAGAGAGGGAAGCAGGCTCCCTGCTGAGCAGAGAGCCCGACGCGGGACTCGATCCCAGGACCCTGAGATCATGACCTGAGCCGAAGGCAGTGGCTTAACCCACTGAGCCACCCAGGGCGCCCCTGCATTGTCATTTTTAAATCTAGCTTGACATTTGAACCACTATTTTTCTAAACAAAATGTCTCTCTTGGTGGATGCTAACACAAAGATTGTGTGATTTGTTGGTGATATTTTAAATAACAGTTTTAATAAGCTATAACTTGCATACAATTCATTCTTTTCATCTTGAAATACAGTAGTTTTCAGTATATTCACAGCTATGAGACTATTATCATAATAAATTTTAGAAAATTTTTATTACCTCAAAGAAATGATATCCTTTAATTATCACCTTCCAACTACCACACCAACTACCCTAACTCCTTCACAATCCCTAATAGGAGTACCCACTAGTATAATTTCTGTCTCTACAGATTTGTCGATTCTGAATATTTTATGTACATGATATTATACATTATGTGGTCTTCTCTGACTGGTTTCCCTTATTTGGGGCAATGTTTTCAAGGACCAACCATGTTCTAGAATGCAACACTACTTCATTCCTTTAAATTGCTAAATATCATTATGTAGATATACTATATTTCATTTATCCATTCACTAGTTGAGGGAAATTTTGTTGTTTCTACATTCTGTTTATTATGAATAATACTGTTATTGGTAATCACTATTCGTGATGTTTGGTAATATTTTTTGTGATTTTGTGGTGGAAAGCCAGGGAAGGAATAGGCACAAATAAGAAACAGGCACTGAATGTCCACTTTGGGTGTCACAACTGAGAGAAAAAGAACTCATGCAAGATGGAAACTGAAAATAAAATTCTAATGCATGTAGAAAAATGGAGCAAAGATGACCTGAAAGGTGTGTATGTAAAATATGAAGAAGTATTTGGGAGAGCCCTGAGCTTTTCACCGACCATGAAAGAGCTGGTCTCTTCAAATCTTTTTTTTTATTTTTTCAGCTTTTCTTTTTTTTTAATTTTCTTTTTTTTAAATTTTTTAATTTTTTATAAACATATAATATATTTTTATCCACAGGGGTACAGGTCTGTGAATTGCCCGGTTTACATACTTCACAGCACTCACCAAAGCACATACCCTCCCCAATGTCCATAATCCCACCCCCCTTCTCACAACCCTCCTTTCCCCAGCAACCCTCAGTTTGTTTTGTGAGATTAGAGGAAACTAGAGTTAACATTTGGTGTACAAATCAAATTTAGTTTTATGAATGTGTTAAAACAATAACCTAACTAAAGTTAATACATTTTAATAAACAATAAATAAACCCAATTTCAATCAAATACAGATACAAACTACATATATAGATGCTTATATATAAAAACATATTCTGGGGTACCTGGTTGACTCAGTCTTTGAGCACACAACTCTTGATTTTGGTTCAGGCTGCACATCAGTGGGAAATCTGCTTGAGATTCTCTCCCCTTTTGCCAACCCCCGTTCATGCTCTCTCTCTTTCTAAAACCAATCAATTAATCTTATAAAAACTTACACATTTTCTTTCTCCAAGAAGTATATTTCTACAAAACTCTTTTTTTGAGATTTCAAATACTCGTGATATTTAAAATTAAAAATACTAACATATAGAGTTGATAATATGTTCACTAATAGACATCTTACATTATAATATGTTCAAGTGCATCTGTTAAGTTTCTTCTGAGAAAAAAATTTAACAGTCAATGATTAGATCAATTAGAGTTTCTCTTAATTTCAGAGAAATTTTAAAGCATAAGATAAACAAAAGTAGTTATTTTATTCTCTATGAAATGTTGAATATACTTTGTTCACCATGCAAATGCAAGTTGCTAGAACATTCTCATACTATCACAATTTAAACTATCACTAATTAGAAAATTGTCTCATTGAACTCTTGCACTTTAGATCTGTATAACTTCTTGTCAGACAACATAAAAGAAAGTACATACAATAACTTAAAAGGCATTAAAATGTTTTGTGATATTTCTAATCTTTAGTCTATTTTGATTTTTTAAAATATTTTACTTATTTATTTGAAAGCGAGAAAGAGAGGCACATGAGCAGGAAGGGCAGAGGGAGAGGGAGAGAGAGAATCTCAAGCTGGCTCCATGCTCCATGATGTAGGGCTTGATCCCCAAACCCCAAGATCATGACCTGAGCTGAAACCAAGAGTTGTATGCTTAACCAACAGGTGTCCCCTATTTTGACTTTTAATTGTGAATACCACTTTCAAATATTGATTGAAATCAAACAATTCTGGCTAAAAAAAAGTCATTATACATACAATTGTATCTATATTCATATGTCCTACACTCATTGTGAATATATTTAACCTAACATACATTATTCTGAAAAAGGAGTGTATTTGTTTTGAAATAAAATAATGTACCTGTGAAACTATCATGATTAATCTAATCTAGTTATACACCAAATTCAGACCATTAATAGTTATCTTTACTTATTTCTTTTAGTTTTATTTATCTTATACAGCTTACATTAGATAATTTTCTAAAGTTCCATGACACCTCTTACATTATACCTACTTAATAAAAGTACCCAAAAAAGTACAAATAAAAGAACCCCAAAATTGATGTAGAATGAGAAAGAAATTATCAGAACAAATACATCACATGAAAATTAATTTAATAAAATTTTACATACAATTCTACAGAAATGATCAAATAAAAGAGTATAGTATTTGTCAGGAGATTGAAAATACAATAGAAAGTGAACATGAAGAATCAGATACATAGGATCTACAGTAAGGAAAAGATCACTTTCTGTGCATGTGATTTTAACCATCTGTATTTTTGAGTAGAACTTACATTGTTGGCAGCTTAAAAATTATAAAACATCACACACTGTAAATACAGATGCTTGAGATTTTATTCTTGAAATCACAACAATAACACAACCATCTTCCCCTTGGCTGAAGCCCATGGATTAGACTCAATCCTGTATTTTAAAAAAGCCTGGCATAAATTCATCATCTCCTTCTGTTGCTATCCTATTCTTTCCATCTTTTTCAAATTAACATCTCCTATTCTATTCTGTATTATTGTATTAGGGTATTTTTTCTCAAGCATCCAGTACCATGATCCCTAGGAAGATTTCAGCTAGCACACTTGAATTCATCTGGCCATGTTCTTTCTGTCTTAATCTTTCATAATCTTTCTGACTGATGTGAACTAACCTGGGGACATAACTAATACTTTTTTGTTTTGCTTTGTTAAAAAAAAAAAAAAAGGCAGTCTGAATGCCTTATATTTTCACTCGTTATGTGGTTGCATTTCACTTGTGATATAGAATTTCCCACACTCTTTCACCAGAATATTTGTTTTTTAGTCCAGAATCCCCCACTCATTGCTAGACCAGAGAAAGCTAGGACATATCCAGCCTGACCCAGCCGCTAATGGTGGAAGTACCTGAGACAGCAAGGGTAGGTGAGAGCAGGAAACAAACATGACTGTAGACAGGTATGTCAGTTTAAAAAGATCAAATTCTTGAGAAGAGGTCCTTACATCAAGGTAACCAAAAAGTAAGGACATGCAATACAGATGTTGGGTCAAGAAGACAAACACAGGGGGCACCTGGGTGGCTCAGTGGGTTAAGCCGCTGCCTTTGGCTCAGGTCATGATCTCAGGGTCCTGGGATCGAGTCCCGCGTCGGGCTCTCTGCTCAGCAGGGAGCCTGCTTCCTCCTCTCTCTCTCTCTCTCTGCCTGCCTCTCTGCCTATTTGTGATCTCTCTCTGTCAAATAAATAAATAAAATCTTTAAAAAAAAAAAAAAGAAAACAAACACAGAAAATGACTGAAAGGTGCTGAATTCCCATCACAGCAGAAGAATCATTATTTTTCATGTTTCATGCAGGTTGTCTTCAAAGAGGGAAAGGCAAAAAGTGATGTCATTAAGGTGCAAAGATAGGTATTATTGTTTGTATCAAGAACTGAAATAAACTTCAAGATCAGAACTCTTAATCTGTAAAAACTTATTTCTGGAATTTAACAGTGTTTATCCACAAAAAATGTGTAGCTTTTTAGAAGATTAAATCCCAATGACTTTAGGCTAAAGCACTTTTAAATAATTCTGCATTTTACTTTTAGTGGGGCTAATGTTGAACCAGTTATCTTAATTAAATCAACACCAGAGAAAAGATTTCTTAAAATCTTGACAAATACAATAAAAACTTAATATTCCCAATATTGATTCAGATTTTTCAAAGACAAATATTATTAGTTTTTGTAGTAAAAACTAGTAATATTTATGTAGCTTGATGGTTTCATCTATAAAAGTCAAGCTTTTGGACTGAACTTCAAATTAACATTCTTCTTTCAAAACATGTTATTAGATTTCAGCATACATTTTTGGCACCAGATATCCTACATGGAATGGATCCTGTCCTCAACAGACTCAATATTTTAATTGGAAAATATATCTATATATCTATATATCTATATATATGTCTATATATTTGTATATAAAAGATATATATCTTTTATATATATATATATATATGGCAATTAGAACACATTGTTAAGTAGAAATTATACCCATACATATTTACTGTGTATATACATTTAGCTATGTGAAAACACATACACACACACAGTTTAAGGAGTCATATAGTAGTGAATGAGGGATAATTAGGATGAATGCAAATTTAGGTAGGTTTTGAAATATGCACAATAAGCAAAATGAAAGAAAACTCCATATAAGAAGATAGTATGAATTGCATAAAATATAAAAAGTATGTTCTATCCTTGGAATGACAGTTCACGATCAATGAAATATAAAATGTGCATGCTGCCTGAAAGTACTAGGAAAAAATACTGGGGAGGCAGATGGAAGCTTATTACCCTTTGGAGCTCTCCTTTTTAGAAATGCCATGTCACTCAATGATTTTAATTTGGAGAGTGACATAATTATGTTTTATGGTAAAGAGATCACTCATAAAATTTGGTTATGCTCTGAATAATATTTGACCAAGACAAGGAAACTAAGAATGTCCAGCGGAGAAAGAATAAGAATCCACTCTCGGGGAACTGACTGTAAAGATGGGCATGGGAACAAGGCTACCTTTGGAGCAGAAAAAAAAGAGGATTTTGAGAGGGTCAAGCACTGGTCTGTTGGAATAGGTATTCTGAGACAACCAAATCTGAATCGATTGAATAAACATCCAATTCCTCACTTCAACCATTTGTGGACTTTTTCTGTTATTAATATTGCTATAACTGGGGAGCCTGTGTGGCTCAGTGGATTAAGTTTTTGCCTTCAGCTCAGGTCATGATCTCAGGGTCCTGGGATTGAGCCCTGGATTGAGCTCCCTGCTCAGCAGGAGCCTGCTTCCCCTTCTCTCTCTCTGCCTGCCTCTGTGCCTACTTGTGATCTCTGTCTGTCAAATAAATAAATAAAACCTTCAAAACAAACAAATAAATAAATAGATAAATAAATAAATAAAATCTTTAAAAATATATTGTTATAACTAATTTTCTTTTTATTAGTATTTGTCCAGTTAACTTTTGTCTGAATTCCTTTATTTTTAATTCTTAATTTTTATAGTTTAAGACTGTTCTCAAGAATTCTTAGATGGATTTACAAGCCCAGTCTAAGGTGACCTATCTCCTCTTCTGTTTCAAATGTGATTTTTTTTTATATAATTGTACTCTTTCTTCTCACTTTGCTTTGTGCTTTTTAAAAAGATTTTATTTATTTATTTGACAGAGAGAGAGCAAGAGATACAAGCAGGGGGAACAATAGAGGTTGAGCCCAATGCAGGGCTTGATCCCAGGACTCCAGGATCCCAACCAAAGTCCAAGGCTGATGCTCGATTGACTAAGGCATCCAGGTGCCCTATTTTGTGCTTTCTATTCTGCAGGGTTTTTTTTCTTTATTTTTACTTCTTCTTTCCTGCCTCATAGTGTGTTAATTATATTTTTTAACTTTTCTTTTTATCTATTTATTTATTTATTTGAGAAAGAGACAGAGAGAGACAGCATATGAGTGAGAGCAGGAGCCGAGCCACCCAGCCACCCAATTATATCTTATTTAGTACCTTTTTTCTTCTGCTAGTTTGGAAGTCAAAAATCTCTTTTAGTGATTTCCTTGAAATGTTTACACACACAAATAATAATAATAAATATTATTATTTTTACTGATATAGCTTATTTAAAATCATAAAATCTGCCATTTACCCAGCACGGCTTCTTGGAATTTACACTTCCTTTTGGGTTCTCCTTTTTTTGTTGTTTGTTTGTTTTTGTTATTTTTCTTTAAAGATTTTATTTATTTGACAGAAAGAGATCACAAGTAGGCAGAGAGGCAGGCAGAGACAGAGGAGGAAGCAGGCTCCCTGTCAAGCAGAGAGCCTGATGCAGGACTCGATCCCAGGACCCTGAGATCATGACCTGAGCCAAAGGCAAAGGCTTAACCCACTTAGCCACCCAGGCGCCCTTGGGTTCTCTTGTATAATTTTATATGTGGAAGCATATTGTTTTATCGTTCTTTTGGCATGTGCAATTGGTACTATACCTTTTATATATTTTTCTAAATGTATCTTTATTTTCCAATCATTTTTATTTTTTTAAAGATTGTATTTATTTCAGAAAGTGAGAAAGAGAGAGCGTAGGTTGGGGGACAGGCCTAGGGAAAAAGAGAAGCAGACTCCCTGTTGAGTATGGAGCCAGACACTGGGGTGGATTCCAGGACTCTGGGATCCTGACCTAGCCAAAGGTCAGGATGCTTAACCAACTGAGCCACCAGGTACCCCTCTAATCATTTGTAAAGGATAATTTAGCTGTGTCTGGAACTCTTATTTGATAATTACTTTTTTCTAGCCACAGTAAAAAAATATTATTTCATGTTATTTTGCCCTCTGTTGCCACTAATTAATAAGTCTATTTTCAGTCTGTAGTACTGTGTAAACTATTAGCCTTTACTCCCTGGATATTATAATATTTTCTTATCATCAAAACTTTGTGTTGTGAGATGCTTATCTCCAACTATTACACCAAAGACATAAGCAAATATGTCCTTCTCTTTGAATTTCAACTAGTAACATAAGTATACTTATGTAACGAAAGAATTCTTTAGCCATTTGAAAAAAAAATCAAGAAAACAAAAATTAAGTTAAACATTCATCATGTGCCATTGAAGGCTGGGTTTCAATTTTGGAAAAATGTTGGAAAATTTATATCACTAAATAGTGAAATCAAAGTATGCATCAGCATTCACTTGGTGAAATATCTCTCTAAACTTAATTGTGTGTTTTCACATAAAATGAAGTGACTGGTAACTCAAACATATTTTAAAAACCTTCACGGTTCAACAATGAAGCACTGAATATGCTTTCGTTGATGTTTTAACAACAGTTCATTTCACTAAAACTCTATGCTGTAAAACTATAGGAAGAAATAGTTTTCTAGGGAATTTTTTTAAACTTGCCAGATGTTACAATGAAAGGCTGTGCAAGTGAGCAGCATGGAAAATAGAGCTAATGCCTGATAGTTAATTAGACTTTTGACAGCCAGTTTTGTGGCGCTAAATGTGATTAAATGTGGCTGCAAGTCTTTGGAGTGACTTTTCTTAGTTTTAAACCTTAACATTACTTTAGTTATAGAAAATCCTTCCACTCTAACTGTGGTCTCACCATTACAAACATTAAATGTGGAGGTCTATACCATTGCCAGATTTTGATGCAATTGTTGAATTAATTTATTTTGTCATAAATATATATCAAAATATCACAATGTTTCAATAATAGCATATCTTATACAATTGTATGAAATGCAAATGACTACTACATTGATAACTCAAAGTTAATAAGATCTCTAGCTACTATTACAAGACAGAATTTCATCCGACAGTCATTACACTCTGGTATTAAAGTATTGATGACAATTTAAAACTATCATTCTTTTTTTTATCATTATTTTGTCCACGTATTATATTATCTATAATACTTCTTAAAGTGATAAATGTTAACAGTGTTTCTTTTACAGAAGAGATGCATCAGAATACTTGATTATATGTAAAAAACTATTATTTTTACTAGTTTCCAATTTCAAAATTGTATTTGATAGACAAAAGTGAGGATACTGAATCCCCATCATAAAGATTTAAATTTAGGATTTTCTTTCTAATATTTGATCTAAAGATATCTATGATTCAGTTAACACTTACTAAGAGGGTGCCTAAAATAGAATCATAAAGAAGAGTCCCTACTAATGTATCAATAATGTCTTGGCTTATTGAAATAATGTTCACCTGTAGTTTTTGATGATGTCCCCCAATGATTCTATACCTTAATGTTTTCATATAGGAATTAAAGAAATTGAGCTAATGTTATACCAAATAACATATTCTATAATTGTGTACTTTAACTCATTTAGGAGCTGTTATATGAAAAGGAGGAAATATTTTTAAAAATTAACACTGAGTTGAAAAAATGTCCATGTGACTCAGCATGACTGTATGTAAAGTGCCTTAAATATTTCCAGACATATAGAAAGCACCATATTTGGCAATATCGTTTGTATTTTTATTGATAGCTATAAAGGCCTACAAAATCTCCTATAACTTGCTAAACAGCTCTACTAACTACCCAATGGGAGGATATGTGGCTGACTTTGAGTGACATTTTGCTTTTCTCAGCTCTCTATTAGGACACAGAATTACCTCTGTCCGATAAAAGCCACTGACTCTAAAGTCACCGTTTTCCTAAATAAAGTTTACTCTTCTATTTTTACCGACTTAAAAGTAAAAATAATAATTTCTACATGAACTCTTTTAAAGAACAATGAAGCTAATCCTTAAAAAAAAAAAAAAGAAATTTCCAAACACAGATTTGTTTCCTCTGAAAGCTGTGTCAAACACTACTACCATTAGATAGCTTACACACTTGTATGCACACACAGAGACATATATGCATAACAAGGAATTGTATCAATGACCATTTAATCTTGGGTGTGAATCAGGAGATAGTGCCCTGAAATCGTCTACTCAATGTGATATAAAATTAAAAGTATAGTTAAGTTGCCACTTCACCACTAGAAGGAACGTTAAAAACCAAAACAAAACAAACAAATAAAACAACTGAACAGAGAAGTGTTTGCAAGAATGTAGATCAACTAACCAAACATGTGGCTGGTGGGAG
Organism: Neogale vison; assembly: GCF_020171115.1. Classification (NCBI taxonomy): domain Eukaryota; kingdom Metazoa; phylum Chordata; class Mammalia; order Carnivora; family Mustelidae; genus Neogale; species Neogale vison. Next base: position 137,013,610 of record NC_058101.1, read on the forward strand.
TATAGAATGCTATAATTACTGTTAATAGTCCAGGTCTAATTAGGAGACAAAAGACATAGTAACTCAAATAGGGAAAGTTTAAAATAAGGAATTTCTAATTACGGTAGAAGAATAACCCTAAAGGAGTAAAGAAAGCTCTAAGGGATACTCTCATAATGAAACAGGATATCAACAGAAGAGCCGAACTAGAAAGATGCACTTCCTCCCCAGATGTGGGATTCAGTTCTCATTGGAGAAGGTTGCAATGCACTGGATGGCCCAGAAGCCTATTTGGTGGATAGGGCCAAAGCCAGTTGGTCTATAGTCACTGGCAAAGTAGGCGACACCACACCCATTCCCCCCTCCTATCTGGGATAGGTACACTGAGGCTGGAGGGAAGGGAACCACAGCTGGGACTGGCAAGTAGGCGACACTCATCCAGTATGTGATGGGCTGAAGCCAACAGGCAGGTGCATGAGCAGAGTTGGGGCACTCTCCCCATGAAGTGGGGAGAGTGGGGTGTGTACCTGGGATAGACAGTGCCCACCAAGATCAGGTATGCAAGCTTGCCATGGGATTGTATACACTAGTCATGCATCTGTGGCAGAGCACCCCTGCATGTCTCTCCTTCAAGCATCACTGGAGTAGAAGGAGACCCAGAGGTACTCCAGGGGCAGAAAGAAAAATCCTTCACTCCACAGAACCTTGCAGTACCCTTACTGAAGCTTAACATTTGGTTTATTACAGGCCATGCTTAGGAGATCTAGTTCCATTACTGTAGAACAGGCAATGAAAAGTGAATGGGGAGATAAGAGGCCTTGCACAATCGCTCTGAAAAATATTTTGGCAGTTTGTTGTGTAATTAAACAATGCTACATCTTTGAATTTATCCAAGAGAATATTTTGAATGTTCACAAAGAGACTATTATAAAAATATTCATGGCATATTTAGTTATAAGAACTAACCCAAATATCCATCAATGGGTGATTGTTGTTATACAAAGAGAATTCTTCTCAGCAATCAAACAAAACAAACCCCTGAAACATGCAATAATGTTAGATAAATCTCAAAAACATTATATCAAACAAAAACGGCATAAATGAAAATATACAAAGAACATAGTTCCATCTGTATCAAGTTATAGGATGAGCTAAACTAAATTAAAATGAAAGAAATCAGAACAGCTCAGAATAGTGATTGCTTGGATTGGGGGTAGGAAACTGGGAGGAGTAGGGTAGAGTAAGTAGTCTGAAGAATGTCTGGAGTGATGGAAATGACCTCTCTCTTAACTGAGCTACTGTTAATTCAATTATCTGCATTCACCAAAATGTAACAAACTGTATATTTTAAACTATTGCCTTTTATTGTATGTAAATTAAACATTTATAAAGAAAAAATTTCCTTTTGTTTTCTTCTAAGGCATTTTTTAAAAATCTCTGTTCTCCATGAGAATATTTAAGGTCTTCTTAATCCACAATCTCAGGGCAACAAAGCATACAGTCAAAAATCAAAGGTGACAAATTTCACCATTGAAATTTAGATACTAAAAATCAATTCTCCATCAATGGAGCATGTTCTTTTGTAATGAATACTGCACAATGCAGATAGGTTACATTAATGAAAAACAAGTCATAATTGGAAAAAGAATGTAGAACAGGGTCTCAGTTTCTCAAATCTGCATTCAGATACTATAGTGTCTATAAAAAACTTTAGATAAAACTGCCAGAATTTAACTACCGTAAAAAGAAAAAGAGCATTTACATATGCCCCCAAATCTTAAAAACTATTTTATAGAACCAGTGGTAATACTGACCGACAAAACAAGTTGATAGAATTTATAACTAAGAACACTTTTCACTTCTTAAAGATTTGTTTGTTTGTTTGTTTGTTTATTTATTTAGAGAGCATTCATGAGTGAGTGAGAGAGGGAGAGGCGGAGGGAAAGAATCCCAAGCAGACTCCATGCCAGGTGAGGAACCTGAGCTGGGCCTGGATCTCAGCACCCATGAGATCATGAACTGAGCTGAAACCAAGAGATAGGTTGGACGCTCAACTGACTGAGCTACCCAGGTGCCCCAAACTAAGGAAATTTTTAAATAAACATTGCAATACTCAGAACATATTTTATGAATTACATTTTTTTAAAAAGATTTTATTCATTGGAGTGAGAGAGAGAGCACAAGCAGCAGAGAGGGTTGGAGGGAGAGGGAGAAGCAGACTACCAGCAGAACAGGGAGCCCAACCCCGTGCTCAATCCCAGGACCCTGAGATTATGCCCCGAACCAAAGGCAAATGCTTAACAGATTGAGCAACCAAGGCACTCCTATGAATTAAAGTTCTTAAAATCTTTTTTCAAATATTTCTAATTTCAGCAAGTTGATGCTGCTTAAACAGAAATGCAGCTTCAACAAAAGCAGACTTCCTTAGTAAAGCAATGGTGATAATTACCCTGGCAGGTAAGTCAGTAAACCTTATGGGTCTTTCATAGCCTTCAGTTTGTCATTTCTAATTAATATCATCGCTCACACACACACAAAAATCCTTTGCAAGTACTGATCTGACTGTTGTTAAATGAAGCTTTCACTGACTGCCACCTACTTAGGTGCTCTTAGATTAAAACCTGTAGGTTGCTCAGATGACTAAATCAAATGAGGGTGCATTTTCTGATACAGAACTTTCAGCTTATTTTGTTAGACAGTTTAATCTGTACTTCAGTCTAGTGCAAATGAAAATTTCTAATTGCTATTTACTAAAGGACTTCTTCATTAGCACTGATCTATCCAATCAATGGTTTGCCATATCTGGTAATTTAATATTACAAAATGTCTAATTTTTAAATCTAAAAACACTGGAAATTTTTGTTGCCTAATGTATTTGTCCAAATACTAAAAATATTCAAAAAGTGTTTTTAGTCATATTCTTGGGGTTGTAAATTGATAATGCGATAGGTTCCAATAGGGCCTGACTCAAATCATTAGCGCAGTATCCTATTTAGTGAGTGACATAAATGACTACAGAATTACAAAATGTGGCTCAATATCAAACACGATGGGACCAGTGGATACAAATGGCTATGATGTTAACTCTGTAAGTACTTTTTGATATTAAATATTAGAAATATATTTTTCTTGCTAAGCTATTTTAAAAAATGATTAGAGTAACACCATATGCAACAGTGACAACAAAACTGAAACATGGTAAATTCTAAGGGACTCCATGATTGATCACTGGGGAAACAAGGTCAAAGAGAAAAGGAAACAATGTTGCTATACAGTATTTTTCAACTTTGAAACTTACATGATGGTTAAAATACTTTGAAAATGTTAATATCGCTTTCTTGGATATAAAAATCTCCATTCTATTGTTATAGCAATATTCCCATGAAGAAACTGCAATATGTCATTGTGAGATGCAAAAGGAAGAATCTAGAAAATATGCAATTTAAACTTGCAGATTTAATGAATTTGTAAGAAAATGGTTTGGGAAAAGTATTTTCCAGATTCTAATTACACCATTGCCCTCCCTACTTAAGCATATTAACAATGAGTCTGGGAGCGCCTGGGTGGCTCAGTGGGTTAAGCCTCTACCTTCAGCTCACGTCATCATCCCAGGGTCCTGAGATCCAGCCCCGCATCAGGCTCTCTGCTCAGCAGGGAGTGCCTCCCCCTCTCTCTGTGCCTGCCTCTCTGCCTACTTGTGATTTCTGTCAAATAAATAAATAAAATCTTTAAAAAAAAAAAAAAACAGAAACAAAAACAGTTAGTCTGAAAGACTATGATCATAGGCCTGTTCTGTGGTATGGAATGGGTCTCTTTTAGGCTAACCATATGGTAGAGAAAAGTTCTAAAACAAGGGAAGAATGAAAGAAGAACTTTCTTATTTGTCGTGGACTAAATGTTTGTGTCCCCCTAAAATTCATCTGTTGAAATCCTCACCTGCAGTGTGATGGTGAAGTAGTCCCCTCTTAGCCATGGTTTCACTTTCTATAGTTTTTAGTTAACTGCTAGTCACGGTCACCTGCAGTTTGGAAACAATGCTTTTCCTTCATGTATCAGAAGGTCAATAGTAGCCTAATAACTACATTGCAATGTCATATCATTCATTCATCTCAGTTCATCCTATCATTGCATCATCTCATATCATCACAAGGAGGTAAGCATGGTAGAATAAGATATTTTGAAAAAGGAAGGGAAAGAAAAGGCCATATCCACATAATTTTAATTACAACATATTATTGTAATGTTCTACTTTATTAGTAATTATTGTTGTCAATCTAGTCCTGTACCTAATATATACGTTAAGCTTTATCATAAATAGGTACATAGGGAAAAAAAAAAAAAGCATAGTATATAAAGGGTTTGGTACTATCCATGGTTTCAGGCATTCACTAGGGGCCTTGGAACATATCTTCCAAGGATAAGGGAGGACTCTTGTATTAAGTGGCGAGGTCTTTGCAGACAATTAGATCATGATGGTGGAGCACTCATAAATGGGATTAGTGCCTCTTCAAAGAGACCCCAGGGAGTTCTGTCTGTTTCTTACATGAGAATGCAATGAAAATACAATGAGAAGATAACAGTCTGCAAACTGGGAGATCTCCCTATAACTCCACCATGCTGGCACCTTACCTTACACATATGGCCTCCAGAACTGTCAGAATGTCTGTTGTATGTAAGCTGCCCAGTCTGTGGTTTGTTATAGTGTCCTGCCACACTGATTAAGAGACTATTTTTCTTTCTCTGTCTTGGTGTGAATGAGGGGGAGCGGTGGAAGGGAAAAGGAAGAATGCCAGATAACTAAAAAAAAAAACCAAAAAAACAAACAAAACAAAACAAAAACAAAAAACAAAAAACCCAAAAAATAAAAAACAAAACTGAGTCTCTGTTTTCTATTTCCCTTTTCTTAGGTTTCCTTCAAGTCAGCTAAGCCTTGGACAATGCTCAGATGAATGAGAGTAAAACAGAAGGCAGATGGGATCATTTGACAATCTCTACCCCACCTTTTGAACACTAACACACCTCAACTTATGAGTTAAAGATAAAAAGAGAAAAAAAAAAAACTGTTTCCAGTTGTTTTTTATATAATGAAAAGTTTAACACTTTCATTACCATACAATTTAGAATATCTTCATGTCACATTCATTCTCCAACGGGGGGTCCTACTTCAGTGTTGGAATTTTGGAGTGGAATAAGTAAAGTTCTTGTTACCCTTGCCCTACCTGCAGACTCACTAATAAGAGTTTCTGACAGCTATAGTCCTTGGTCTAAAATAAAACAACAGTGGAAAAGGACACAGTCCTCCTAACATGTGTGAGGAATGTTCAGTTGCTGACTCTTCTTCTCATGGGCGTTGTTGTGGTTTCCATGGAGATTCTCCTGCAGGGCACTCTGGTTAAAGATGGTCTAGATGGGCATTTCTGACTCTCCCATGGGAATCCAGAAACACTATCATCTGTCTCCCAGTTTCAAACACACCGTCTTTAGGTGGTCAACTAGGATGGTGGTCTATAAATATACTTTGAAATATCTTTATGATGAACCCTGTCAGCACAGTGCCCCACAAATACAAGCATTAGCTCTAATTTTGGTGGAAAAGCTTCTATTTCTCAGCAGAGCCACCTCAATATGACCCTCTGATGAACTGGAGCAGCAACTTCCAGTGATTTTTGCCATTAAAATATTCAGGTTAGAGTTAATACTGGTCCTTAGGTCCCTCAGGATAAACTATAGACATAAGACTCTCCATTTTGTTCCCCAGAAGCCCCTTCAACTCATAGAATCAGCTCTCTTTCCCACCGTCAGGGGGCAGTGGAAGGGGATGAACCACAGGGCACTAATAGCTCTGTAGAGGGGAATGCAACTCCATCTGCGATCACCTTCCATTTCTGTTTAAAACTTCAGACTACAGGGGTGCCTGGGTGGCTCAGTCATTAAGCATCTGCCTTCAGATCAGGTCATGATCCTGGGGTCCTGGAATCGAGCCCTTCCTGATGCAGGAAGCCTGCTTTTCCCTCTCCCACTCCCCCTACTTGTGTGCAGAAGTTCTGGGACTTGTCATACAGGTAACGTTTATAGTTCTGTTAGTTTGGAGCAACGTATGATATCCCTAGATCATTTGAAATGTGCTGCCCCTCTCTACGTACTGAATAGCCCATAAAGCTGCTTGTCTAGGTAGGATCTGGAACAAAGAAAGGATCTGTATCAGATCCAGCATAAGATGCAAGCAGTAGTTCTACCTGAGCCTTAAAATATCAAAATAGGAGAATCATACTACCAAACCCTAGGATTTTCACAGGAGACAAATCTTTTGTGGTTAACTATTCTCCACTTGAAAAATATTCTATAGCTTATCTCCAATTCCTGACAAAAAGAAACCAAACAACTAGGTAGCCTAATTGGCCCATGATAAAATGGATCATCTCTAATTTGTAACCACATTTTATTATTAAATAAAAATTGTATATATATATAGGAGCAGATCTGAGTAGGATAACAAAATAAGCTAAGTGAATAAATGACTCAAATACCCGTGGTACTTGGTCTTATCGCTGTACCAAATTTCTTTCAATCCACAACCAGAGCCTCATGTGGTGATAAAAATAAGATCAAAAGTATGGCTCAGGTTTATGGATAGATCAGAGTTCCAGTGCATTGTGTCCCTATTCAGGGATAATCTTGAAATATAGGAATAAAGGTAAATTCCATTAGGTAGTATAGAGCAGTACATCACACATCAGGTGGGAGGAGGGATAATTTGAGTTACAATTAGATACCGAATCATAGGCTGTTCAGTTATGGATATGGAAAGAGCAAGACTGAATGAATGGGGATAAGGGGTCAGTGGAGAAGACATATCCGTAGTCCTGGGAATAGACACAGGTTAATAGATACTTACATTCCATGTAAATGTCAACCTAAGAAAGCTCTCAATCCTATGATGTCAGTTAGCCATTTCTCTAATCCCTCAATATTTTTCATTCATCCTTCCCACTTTTCATTCAAGAATCCCATATACACAGAATGGCCAGGGCAACATGTATAGAGACTATGCATAGGAAGTTTTGTTGACTAAATGGGTTTCTGTTTAGTCCATGTTGACTAACAGTCTTCCTCCCACAAGGCTTACTTTGGTACTATTACTGGCATTTGCAGAAACTGGCTGAAACAGATGTCACTGTTGAGGTCTCAATATGGCACCATTCTTCACAGGGACCATTTGGCCCCTTGGGATCCAAAATGCTTCTGGCTTGACTATGTTTCATAAACTTAGAAAAAGGACCTTATTAATGGCCAGGGGACGGTGTCTGAAAACCAGAAAATCCACTCAGATGCCTTTGAGTTCTGCTATGTCTGATAGTACTGGTCAGTTATATATTGCAAGTACCAAAATAAAGGATGGTGTAAGGAATTAGAACCTGTGGGAATTAAGATTTGGGTCACTCCACCATGGAAAAAGAAGAAGGAGGAAGAGAGGAGGAGGGGGAGTTGGAGGGGGAGGGGGAAGAGGAGAATGAGAAGAAGAAGTAGAAGTGACGTGGGAAACAGAAGCAGAAAAAAAAATTATTAAATTTCCTTACCTACTGACAAGCCCTTAAAACAAGAAGAGTGACTCTCCTCTAGGGACTCAACTACCCCAACCTTAAGGCTTTGCTAAGGGCAAAGGACAATCCTAACCTGACCGACCCCCTACCCCCGACCAGGATCCTATAAGTCTACTTTAACAATTCCTTTAGGAAACTTTATCTCTAAACCACCAAGATAGTGTCGACAAACATTCCCAAGCATATGACCCACTGATATACATCTAAAGGGTCTCACGAGAATAGTGGTAATGAATAACCTTTTCCCCAGACAATAGCTAGCCCCTCAAGATCCTAGAAACCTTACTTCCAAAATTCCTTAGAGACTTACATCATCCCTAATCTCCTCCCCAATTTACAAGTATATAAAAGACCACTCCTCACATCCCCAGGGCAGCAGCTCATCCTGCCAATGGGTCCTGTCCCTGTGCTTTAATAAACCACCATTTTGCACCAAAGATGTCTCAAGAATTCTTTATTGGTCATCGGCTCTGGAACTCACCCCACTGAACCTCTATGTTTTAGAACTTCATCAGAAGGAGGAGGAGGATGAGAAGGAGGAGGAAGAGGAGGAGGATGGGGAGGGAGGGGGGAGAGAGAGAGGTGGAGAAGAAAAGGAAGATGAAGAAGAAAGGGGGCAGGAGAGGGGGAGGGGGACGAGAGGGAGGTAGAGGGAGAAGAGAAAGAAGAAGGAAAAAGAGGAGGGGAGGAGAAAGGTGAGGAGAAGGAGGGGAGGAGGAAGGGGAAGGAGAAGGAGGGGAGGAGGAAGGGGAAGTAAAGGAGAGGGGAGGGGGAGGGGAAGAGGAGGGGAGAGGAGGGGAGAAGGAGGAAGGAAAAGAGGAATACCCAACCAGCTGAAAGTTGTTAGCAAAGAATAAGGGGGTGAGGAGTTTAGGAGGATGAAGTAGGAAGCTATGATTAATTATTAATCTAGACTTCATGATAGAAGTGGTGACTTAGCTAGCTACATTTCTTTAATAATTTCTTCTCTTGCATTCTCTGCTACGTTCTATAAAGAGCAGTAGTAGTGGTTAATGTTTCGATTATGGCTCTGTAAGGAGTGAAAAAAATGAACATTCCCCTCAGTGGTACGGCAGGATACCAGGACTATGTATTTTTCCCATTTGGGGAAAAGGGCAAGATAAAAGTGAGACTATATACCATGAGAAAGGATAGTGGATTGTGCTTGAATATTCTGTGATTGCAAATCCAGATCCTTTTCCATCCTATTTAATGCTGTAAATCTGACCTCTTTGAAATTTACCATTTTAGCTTCCTTCTCCTCTGCAGAGATTAATTAATCAAGGAGAGAGAAGTCAAAATATGGGATTTTTTTTCCCCCTTCTCCTTTCATCACTTTATCTGTAAATCTCTACCTGTGACCACATTGTTGTTGGACAGTATCTTTCCAGGAGCAACAAGTCTGACTAGATGCCCTTTGTCCCTTGGGATTTATTTTGAGTGCTTCACCATCCCTGTGAGATCCTTAACCTTGCTCACACCTTTCTGCATAATCTCTATTGTTTAACTGCCTCTTTCTTTAATAGCCTCTTTGCAGAACCCATTTCCTGACATTTCCTGGCTAAAAATAAAAGGTTCCTTTAGAGAAAGAAAATTGAGAATTAAGAGTTCAGAAATATCATATAAATACTGATTTCAATTATTGAAATTATTTTCAAATATATTTTCTTTTTCAATTGAGAACAAGAGCTTAAACTATATAAAAGTATCAACATTAAATAATTTATAAATTTCTTTTGATAAGACCTATTAAATTTTATATGAAATGATTAAAAATTCCTTTTAACCCAGAAATTACATTTCTAGAAATAAATCCTGAAATAATAATTGGATAATATATGAACAAAACATATGAAGAAAAATATTCTTTAGTAGGAATTTAATGAAACACATCAAGGCATATCTAAATAATATCAAGTAAATACTAGGTAGTCCTTTACAAAAAATCCTGAGTTTATGAATATCCTATTTAATTATTTTGCCTCTTAAATGTTTGGAACTGTGCTTATCTTTAAGTGGTAGAATTGTAAATTATTATTGTCCTAGACTGCTGCCCAGTGTTGTAAAAAGCTCTCTGGCTGGCTGGTTAGGAACTTGGATTGAATGACAAGGCTGTGTGGAGAAGGCTGTGGGGGAAATATAGGGCTAGTCCTCTAAGGATAGATACAGTGTGGATAGGTGTGGTAGAAATGAGATACCCTTTTACCCCAGTAAAATCAGCCCTCTTTTTTCTACCCTTGCTCCATGGCCACCCTCTGATCTTTGGCCAGTATGAACAATTCTTTGACCACTGGGTGATCCTTCCTTAGATAGCTCTCCTTAGTCCCCGAAGGTTTCATTCTGGCATGAAGCCCCAAACTCCCATAATAATCAGCAGGCCAAGCCCACCAAAACTATAAATCAGTGAAAAAAGCCATCATGAAACTAAACTATTTGACATGAAACTGACAGTCTTAAACAAGTAGAATGGATAAAAATGCATGACACCCATGGCCTTAAATATGTAGACAATGTCTTTTTGAAATTAATGACATTTAGAAATTGTCAAATATCATTTACAAATGACAAATTTAGGGGCACCTGGGTGGCTCAGTGGGTTAAGCCTCTGCCTTTGGCTCAGGTGATGATCTCAGGGTCCTGGGATCAAGCCCTGCATTAGGCTCTCTGCTGAGCAGGGAGCCTGCTTCCCCCTCTCTCTCTCTGCCTGCCTCTCTGCCTACTTGTGATCTCTCTCTCTCTGTCAAATAAATAAAAAAAAATATTAAATGACAAATTTAGAAATAAATGACAGATTTAGAGATTATATATATATATTATATATATATTATTGTATATATATATATATCAATAAAACTATTGGGTGAGGCCCATTTGATCATCCAGAGCCTTCTCTTTGCGGCCAGGTACTTAGATCTGTGTGAACTAAAGGCAGGAGGTAACCATGGAGATTGACCTATCACAGAACTTCACACCAAGTCTACATGACCCCAAACCATTACAAACAAAACCTATCAAATAGCTCCCCCAAGCAAATATTTGGAATTACAATGATCTCTTTAAACTTTTTTTTACATTTTTAAATAAAATTGACTATAATTAATTACTGTGGAATGTATGTAGAGCCCTGTGCTGATTAACAGCTACATGTTACGAAGAAGGGGAGACTGGTCAGGAGATCTAGCCACTTGAATGTAGGTGAGTCAATGAAACTTTCTGCTGGAATTTCTTAGTTGTCATATGTTAGATAAATATTTCATAAGAAATTCTTCATATTAGAGGATCCTGGGTCTTTACTAAGAAGCATATACAATATCTAAAAGAAATTCTTAAAGATAGTAACACAATGCAGCACTTGGGTGATTCAGTTGGTTAAGTTTTTGACTCTTGATTTGGCCTCAGGTTATGATTTCAGGGTTGTGAGATAGAGCCCTGAATTAGGCTCTGTCCTGGGTGTGGAACTTGCTTAAGATTCTACCTCTCTCCTTCCCTCTGCTCTGCCTCTCCTCTACACTTGTATGTGCTCTATCTCTCTCCTAAAAAAACAAAAACAATAACAAAATCAAAAAACAAACAAACAAAAAACACAAAGAAGGAAAAAGATCTGTAATTTTTTTCTGATGACTAGAGATTCTGCCTGAGACAGAGAAGGATGATCATTGGAGTGGTGCCTTTTGCCAAGCAGAAACATTTAGAGTAGACCACTGAATAGTTCCGATAATAGCTCTAAACACATTGCAAATATCAATATATAGTAGCAAATGAACCATTAAGTTCTGAAATCAACTGTTTGCCACCACTGAAGATAACATAAAAACAAACTAAATTGTAAGATTTTCTATAAATGGTGAAGGTGAAAATACCTCAGGACAACACATTAATTTTACATATAGATGTATGCATTATGAATATGATTCATACTGCTTACTAAATTTAAATTCATTATTTTTATTTTAAATGCACAGAACTAATTGAAAATAAATTCTTGTATTAGAGGGTTTTTTTTTCCCCCTTCTTCTTCAAATTTCCTGGCCTTTATTTTTAAACTGAAAGATATCTTCCTTTTCACAGTATGACATTATGAGGTGATCTGGAGAGAAGCAGAGAAGACCTTGTATAATATAGTTTGTGCAGAATTTTCCATCCCCTATTACATCATTTTCTTTCTCAGTCTCTAATTGAATTGTGAAGTCACCACATCTTTTCTTTTATGTTTCCTTTGCCTGAAATTTGGCCATCTTCACACCTTGATTAATTCTTAATTATTCTTGACATATTTTCAAAATGTCATTTTTCAGAGAAGTCTCCAACAACTCTGTCAGATAGAATAGATCAGATTTCCTTCTTATATGACCTCTTCACACCCTGGAAAATTTCTTTATAATACTTTTAACAGTTTGGCACATTACCCACTTGCTCTATGATATTTCTCATAGAAATGTGTTAAGTTTCTCTTCCAAATTTGTAGCTGTCGTCCATTTTCCCATTAATCCTGGCAATGTGCACACGTTAAAGTAATGACTACATGATGTGGTGCATGCAGTACTCTGATGCTTGATGCTTCCTAGAGCAAAATTCCTTTTATCATTAGGCGATGTCCTTTCTTTTGCCTTTTTTTTGGGGGGAGGCTAGGATGTGTACTTCATCCCCCTCTTATTAAAAAAAAGTACTGTGTTTCTTTAAAATGTAGCATCACTTTTGTTTTTGCCATTCAGATTTAGTTTTCTGTTTTCTTCAGTGTGTCAATGAAGTTATATACATTTACATTTATTGTGATCCCAGACATATTTGAACTCTTTATCTTCTTATTCTACATTGATTTACCATAACTCTATTTTTCTTTTTCTTTTCTATGAGACTGTAAGACTGGTTATGTTCTCTTTGCTCCTCCCCCTCTTTTAATTTTTCTGACTAGTAATTTATATCACTTAACAAGAAAGACTGCCTCTGCATGGTTGAAATAAGAAAATAATAGTGGGTTAAACACATCAAGAGAAATGAAATCTTGCCCTTTGCAATGACATGGATGGAACTAGAGAGTATTCTGCTAAGTGAAATACATCAATCAAAGAAAGAGCATTATCATATGATCTCTCTGATATGAAGAATTTGAAATGCAGGGTGGGGGGTCAAAGGGGGGAAATGAAACAAGATGGGATCCAGAGGGAGACAAACCATAGAGTCTCTTTTTTTTTTTTTTTTAAAGATTTTATTTATTTATTTGACAGAGATCACAAGCAGGCAGAGAGGCAGGCAGAGAGAGAAAGAGAGGAGGAAGCAGGCTCTCCGCTGAGCAGAGAGCCTGATGCGGGATTCGATCCCAGGACCCTGTGATCATGACCTGAGCCGAAGGCAGAGGTTTAACCCACTGAGCCACCCAAGTGCCCCAAGAGACTCTTAATGTCACAAAACAAACTGAGGGTTGCGGGGGGTAGGATGGTAGGATTAGGGTGGAGATTGAGGAGGTTATGGGTATTGGGGAGGGTATGTGCTATGGTAAGTGCTGTGAAATGTGTAAGCCTGATAACTGAGACAAATAATACATTATATGTTAATTTAAAAAGAGAGAGAGAAAATAAAATTTTCCTCAAATTAAAAAAAAAAAGTGGCTTAAATAGATAAGCTTACTCTTTACTCACATAAAATTAAAAACAAAAAACAAAACAAACAAACAAACAAACAAAAAAAAAAAACAAGCAGTCTGAGCCAATTACAATGCTACACGGTGAAACAGATTTGAGCAAGTCTTATCTTGTTGTTCTGCCATCCCTGGTGCCTGGCTTTCTGTTCTTAGTCCATGATGACCTTCTGAATTCTGCTGACATGTAATTGCCAAATGTCACATATGACATTTTTAATAGTTCTCCATTCGGCCAGAGCTTAGTCATATGGCCATATTTAACTTCCAAAGAGATTCAGAAATGTAATCTTCAGTTTGAGTTGCAATGTGCCCACCAGACACTTGACATTCTATTATTATTAACAGATGATAGAAACAAATGGGGGCATATAGTTTCCCTGCCATGGAAGCTTGAGTCATAGGTAGAGTCTTTAAGGGGCAATATTTCCACTTAAAAAACTGAATTAACTCTATGTTTTTCATTAACGAAAACCTAAGCTTTCATTAACTATTCTCCCAAACAACACTAGGATCTTAACAATCTTTAGCCACTTACCAACCACTACCTACATTTAAACTAATTACTGTTTTCTAACATTTTGCTCAAAAATTTGAGCAATATAAAATTAGTCCCTGACCTTTTCTTTTTAGAGTCAAATTTACCAACGCAGCTTATCAATTTCCGGTAATCCCTCCAAGTTTACTTATTATTTTTTTTTTTTGCATTCTATTCTAGTTCCAGATTTTATTTTATTGTTCTTTTGAAACATATATTTCAGTACATAATTTTCTTAATTATTCTAATTTTGCTGCTTAACTTTGTTGTTTTTCTGCCATATTTTTTTCCACATGTCTTTTAGAACTTTGAGGTTTGTCTTGGTCAGGAAACAATCTCTTTCTCTGTCCATCTCCTTCTCTGTTTTCCTTTATTCTTTGAGCAATTGCTTCCATTTGGACTTTCAAGGCTCCCATACAAGAGCTAGAGTTAAAATTGGTGGCCCAACTTCCATCCAATGATACTACTAGAGATATAATCAATTTAGTCACTGAGCTTAAAGCCCCTGAAAGATTTGCTCCCATCCTGGACACAGGACTCTATCTCGGTTAAATATGCAGCTTTATGTCATTCTGAACTTCAATCAAGAGATGACTGCAAATAGATGCTGAATTCCTCCATCTATCACCTGACTTATAGGAGGGAACCCTCTTCTTAACCCTGGTTTCAAATAGTAATTCTAATTATTAACTGAAGTTCTGTGCAAGGGCACCTTTAATCCATTAACCCAATAAGTTCAACTCCAGACCTCCTCTGCGTAATGTCAGACCTTAAGCCAAGGAACCTACAGCTTCAACCAAGCTCATAACTCCATTTTTATCCATGACATGTCTGTCTTGTGTTCAATAAGACCATGTGTTTTTTTGCATATTTTATTTATAATATTTTTGAAGCATGAATAACAAAATAAATCTTAAAAGTAAACATCATGAGAAGTTAATTTGAGTTTAATTTTCACCTTTATCTGTTTATCCTTATGAATTTATATATTTATACCTCTATGAATTTATCTATTTAATGTTTTAATATTCATATTGACAAAATCCCATTTGATAAAAATCTGGTCTAATAAAGTTTTCATATTTATTGAGTCCTACTCTGTCAAAAGATATTGTCTCTATTAGAAGTTGAAAAAAAAGACAAAGGTAAGTAGAATAAACACATATATTGTATTCTAAATATTTTTAATTATTTTATTCTAAGACAATCTATTTTAGTAAAGGTATATTAACATTTGCTGAGAATGAAGGGAATACATCTGCTTTATTATTACCTTCAGCAAATATAAATATACCTTCCTTTACTAAAGTGTTTTTTTCTCTAACAACAGTACGATGTCATGAAAATCACAGTTACTGTGATCAAAGTATTTAAGAACACTTTATGATATTAATATAAGTGATAAGTGACAACAGAAAATTACATATAGTTAAAGTGTGGCAGAGAAGAATAAGAGACAGTTGGTTCACAGAACTGTAATTTTACTCTAAGGATTTTTTTTTTTAAGATTTGATTTATTTATTTGACAGATAGAGATCACAAGTAGGCAGAGAGACAGGCAGAGAGAGAGGAGGAAGCAGGCTCCCCACTGAGCAGAGAGCCCAATCTGAGGCTTCATTCCAGGACTCTGAGATCATGACCCTAGCCAAAGGCAGAGGCTTTAACCACTGAGCCACCCAATCGAGGATGTTTGCTCACCTCCTGTGCATTATAGATTTGAGGGGGGGGGAAGCTAGACACAAAGATGATTAGACCTGAAGTTCAGTATTATTACCTAGGAATGGAGACAGAAAGGGGCGGGGGAAGACATTGATCTTTTATTCATTTGCCAGCAATCATTCCCACTCCTTTTTGCACACCATTTTTTACCTTGCAGAATCTGCCCCTCCATAGTGCGGCTTCTATTCCAATAGACAAACTGAAACTGAAACTAGCTGAGTCATAAAGTGGATATATCACCTATCTTCTGTCCATGAGATCTGCTTTCTCAGGATTTTGAATCTAGACCAAGCCAAGTGTTAGTGATCTTAGTTCTTAAACTTTGATTATTCAGAGTTCTTTTATCCATTACCTTTTTGCTTAAGTACCCAGGGCTGGTTTGTCTTACTTGACACTAAAAGATCAAAACTGGGGCAACTGCGTGGCTCAGTCAGTTAAGCATGGGACTCTCGATTTTGGCTTAGGTCTTCAGGTTGTGAGACTGAACCCCACTTTGGGGGCTCCTCTGCATGGAGACTGTTTAAGATTTCTCTCCCTCTGCCCCTCCTCCCCTGCTTTCTCACTCTCCCTCTCTAAAAAAAATCAAAATTAAAAAAAATCAAAATTTAATGCATATTTACTATAGAGGAAAAAACTGCTAAATTACTTCAACAAATTAACAGTTATGAGTGAAATGGAAAGGGCTGAAAACAGTCCAAACTTACAAATCTGAGAAATCAAGAACATAAATACCGTTCATTAATCAAGAATTTAGGGCATTTTGGGGGAGATATGAGAGGCAAATGTAAAGAGTCTAATTTTTATTTTTATATATGATTTAATTATTTAATATAAATAAATATTGGTTGGAGTTTCATAGGCAAAAGTGGAGATGGCAATACTTCCAGGCATAGTAAACAGGCTAGCAATGAGAAGAAAAATAAGAAACTGAAGAATCAAGGTTAGAGGCTGCCCAACCATCAGAAAAGATGGTACACAGGGCTGAAGGTTAACCAGCTCACATATAATACCAGTGAATTTTGGCTTCTTCATCAATGAAGCCATATAACTGATTTGTGCAATTCCTTAAGATCATACAAAGTATTTTATATTATCCTTAGCAAATACTACATGCTAAGTTAATGCTTGCTGATTGTGAAGACCTTACTATATACAAACATACTTGCGTGTTTACAGCTGAAACAGCCAAGCTTTATAAAGAGGAAAACAGTGTGAGAGACATGAGTTTATTTCATCTGAATTTTATTATTATCATAGACAAAAAACAAGCTTAGAAGAAAAGAGCTCAATTTAAATGGTATTTTGACAAATACTTGTTCCATATTCAATTCTAAAAATTATAAATTGCATTTTTAATTAGGTTCCAGAATACACACTAAAGGGCTCAATTGTCATTATCTCTTAAGATGCTAATGAGGCAATGAGGATTGATTATTGCATTATTTTGGGCTTATTTGAATTCATCTTCTTTAGTTTCCTGTGAAAAACTCCTACACACAAACATGAATTCTTCAATTACAACTAATGATTTTCTTTCTTAATTGTCCGTGCTTAGCAGAGATACTCAGCAGGATTACCCATTATTACCACTGTGATTTAATTTAGTTCAGAGTCATTGGCAGGATACATTAGTCATAATATCATGGTATCATGACATCATCATCATAATAAACATTACTACTAATTTAGCAGTAGGAAATTTGGAGTGCTAAGCATTAATACATGACTTTTTAAAACTAAAAAAAATCCATGCCTAGTGCTAAAGTAATTTACCTTTTGGGCATTTTTAAGGGTTTGTATTTTTAAATAAATAGCTCAAGATAACATAGCATCATTTAAAAAAAAAAGATATAGCTGTACTTTGAAATATAAGTCAAGACCTATAATTACCTACTAATATGTTATTAGCCATTATAATTATATAATTACCCATCAAATTGTAATTATATTATTAGTATTATTATCAATAATAAAGTATTATATGGGCCAAGTACAGCCCTCAAACCTTCATACATATGATTTAATCCTCACACAAGACTTATGAGATAAGAATTATCACTCATTTTCAGAGAGGAAAGTAAAAGTGAAATAGAGTGGGAAGAAACAAACCCTTCATAACTGAAAAAATTATGCTGAGTCAGTACACATATAGCATGCATGTCCTTGGCCCAACCGTGGGGAGTCTCAGAGTAATTCTCAACACAATGGCACAATATTACCAAGGATGCTAACGGAATACTCCTTGCCTGCATCTGTCCGGGCTACCAAAAAATTTTATATGAATTTAAGGTGAATTTAAAGTTTCTGCTATCAGTAAACTATTTTATTCTCCATTCAAATTTACTTAACTGAAGTCTGTCCTCTAGAAAATTATAATTGTCTACGTTTTCTTCCAAGGACTGCATTTCAAATTCATCAGCTGTTTTAGCTCAGTAAAAGTGTCATATATATACATATATATTCTTAATTATTAATTTTATTATATGCTACTAAACTAAATACTACTGGACTTCAGGATTCCCTTCTATCCACCAGAATTTACATATAATTTAAGAAAATAAACAGTAATAAAAGTAGCCACTATCTTCTTTCTGAAATGTCTTATAATAAGAGTAACATCAAAAAAGAATCTGAATACGGGAACTAATGACTTCCAGATTCTCAGAAGCTTCTGAGTTCTCTTGAATTCTAGAAAGCTATTTAAGGGTAGTCAACTAAGGATTAGGAGGCAAAATGATCCTTATATAAAATAATATTTATTAATTTTTCATGGCCCAAAAGTCATTTTTGAAAAAAGTAATAAAGTGAGAAATTAGGCTGGAACTTGAATCCAAATACTCAAGCTCCAAAAAATACAAAAAGAAAAACAAATCCATGAATAAAGGGTACTGCTAAAAACTAAAGAAAATAGGTATGGAAAAGGAATAACTGCCTTAAAAAAAAAATCATTCCTGTATTTCTCAGTATGAGATACTGAATGTTTTTTGCTTAATGGAAAGATGAAGATAAGGTTTGAAAGCACTGTCTGACAGCAATTTAACCATCTAATTAAAAACAGGGCTGCAATATGGAACCTAACTTGGCAGCATGGTGATTCAGTTTTTATCAGCTCAGCAAGACTTAAGTCATGTTCTGTGATTAAAACTATAGCTCTCACATGTGCACCGTCCATAGGAAACTTTTTAATAAAGATAAAATATGGCCTGTGAGATTTAAATATGGTGAGAATTTCAATTTAACTTAAACTAATAATGCCCTAGCTAGAAAAAATATTGGCGTT
Source organism: Neogale vison (assembly GCF_020171115.1). Taxonomy (NCBI): domain Eukaryota; kingdom Metazoa; phylum Chordata; class Mammalia; order Carnivora; family Mustelidae; genus Neogale; species Neogale vison. The sequence continues at coordinate 137,032,362 of NC_058101.1, forward strand.
AAATAGACTGCATATAAAGCAGTGCTAAATTTATTTGAAAAGGCATAGATATTTTAGACTAATCAAAAGTTTTCAGGGTGAAAAAAATGTCAGGGTATTTGAATAAAAAAGTAATTTATCTCTATATAGAATTTTTAAATCTTGAAACTTCATCTATTCAACAATTATTTTATCAACAAATACATTTATACTTAAGCATACTTTGAATAATGTATTAATTTCCAAATTAATATCTACTCACTGATAAAATATATTATTTACATAAACCAGTTTAAAACTCTGTAGGAATCCATTCAGTATAGGTTAAAAAGTAAACAAGCTAGTGATTAGTAAGAGAGGGTTGAGTGTCAACTTCAGCATAGGTCATCTCCAAAAAGAAAAAAAAAATATATGAATATGAGTAAAGTCTTCTGGGTTAAGGTCAAAAAAACAAAACAAAACAAATGCCATTTTTTTTCTATAATTATAATCCCTCATAGACCTGATATAGCAGTACATTTTTGTTTATCTGGAGGTTTGATTTTTTTTTTCTTTTTTCTTTTTTTTTTTTTTTTGCCTTATGCCTTTCATTATTTCTATATGGCTATCATGACACCTAAGTGTGACTCCATATATGGACTGAAGCTGGGCCTGTTTTAAGTGTCGTGATTAACAGACGAAATTATGTAGGAGATGATGAAAACTATATCCTAGGTATGAAAAGGAAACATCCCCTGCCAGCCAGCTCAACAGAAGCCCCTACAGGACCTGCTTCCCTAGAGGTCCAGTTTAACATTCTCAGAGGGGTAACCAAATACAACTACTTCCGCAAACCCACCTCCGATCATGTGTTTCTCATGTGATCTCATCCTGCTCTCTGATCCTGAGACCTAGTCTGTAATTTCCTGTGTCCTGGTAATCAGTTCTCCATCTTTTTTCCCTGCCAGAATCCTTATTATGAGACTCTTCCTAGTTTCCTGGCTCTAGAACTTAACCTCTTCCAGTTTAGCCAAATCTTCATTCTCTTCTCCATGCGTTAGATATTCTCTCTTTAAACCTATGCATAGTATCAGGAGTTCTGCAGCTATTTTTCTTTTTCCAGATTTCTGCAAACCCACATCATTCTGTATAGGTCATTCTTTTGAAGGCATCTACGTTAATAACCTCTCCTTTTCCTATCTCTTCCAGGTTGGAACTGAATTAAATTCCTTACCACAGTTTAAATAAAGTCATTAAAGACAGGATTACATTTGACCTTGTGTTGAGTGAAACTCCCAACAAAATTATCCTGTTTTTTCCTTCACATTTTAAATATTTATGAAAAAACATTTACCATACCTTGTCAAAAAATTTCAGTCAGAATCACCCTTCTGATACCCACTGATAGAAGATGACATTCCCAGTAACACAGGCAAATTACTTCAACTATTTGAGTTCTATTTAGTACACCTTATGATGGGCCAAAATAACAAATTTCCCTGGATAGTTAAGACTGACTGTCCAGCTTCACAGCTGACTTTATCTGCTTTTCTTCTGTGTTCTAAATTAAGTGGAAAGCACCCAAAGTTTGAGAGTTTCTTCTTCAAGCATGCCACTCGTCTTCCTTGACCTCATTTCTTTATTTTTATCTCTATCACAGTCTTGTGCCGAGTCCCAGCTCCAATCAGAAATAATTTTCAGTCCTACTGTAAGCCAGGTGCAGAAGAAAATACAAAAAAATGACTTTAAAATATTTTTGCTGATACAGTTATTTGGGATGGTTTCAGATGGTTATTCAGTAGGCCCTCAAATAAAAGACTTGTGGTAATGCCTTCCAAACAAGTCCTTTGAAAAAACTTCTTAAGTAGAAGGATCTACTCTTAAATTGCATTTGCTTTTTTACCCTTTTCTACCAAGCATAACCCATTACAATGAAAATATACAACCAGTAGCTAAGCACAGTTAGAGTCTTAACATTGTTTATATCATTCTAGAGCCTAATAAAAATCAATATGGTTTTCCAGATGCCCAGTTACCCTGTTATGCCAACAACTAGATGATTTTAAGAGGTCCATATTGCCTCTGTATTTTGTGATTTCAGTCTCATATCTTAAATGTTTGTTTCTCCCTGGGTGAGACTTTGGATCTAGTTCCTTATTCTGTTCTCACTGCCTGAAACAGCTTGACTTGTCAAGTGGTAATACAGGCTGATGACTTAGGTTTATAAATTAGGCATTTCTCAGAGAAGAGATCTTTGGGTTGGGGATTAGAGACTGTTGCTGCTTAGCTCTCTCTCCACTGAGGCAAATCATTGTCATTCTCAAAACAGGGAGAAAGCAAGGATATTTCTGTGTGTTTCATTCACATTATCCATATCAGAGATTTTATAGTAATACTGTCCAAACTTCTTCAAGGACTTTTTGAAACATCCCAAGGCATTTTCAGATGAGTTCACTACTTTCAGAAGTCAGGCTCCATATGCACACTGCTATAACATAAGCTCCAGAAGGCCCTCAAACTCTCCATCACAAGGGCTCAAGAAGAGAAACCAGGAAGCTGTTATGGATTAATGTGTCACCTAGAACAACTAATGAGAGGAAGTGGCTCTGACCTTTCAAGAAAATCTCGTTCACACCAACTACTTAATCTGACAGAAAAATTAAATATTTTCCTGAATCTCCATCCAAATATAATTTCATAAACTGAACTTCATGGTTTTAAAAAGGTCAAAAGCTTTTCATGTCGTTTCTTTTAACTTTTGTGGGTTTGTGTGTGTGTGAATGTGTGTGTGTGTGCGTGTGTGTGTGTGTTTAAGGTGCTGAGGCAATGACAAGAGCAGCCACAGAAATGAAGTAAAGCTTGCGGAAATATGCAATCATATGTGTTATCAACACAGAAATTCCAGGAAAAAGCACAAGTAACTCACAGGTCCAGAAATGGTCCAGCTTCAATAGGTACATGTCAGGAGACTCCAGATTCAACAGACCATAGAATAGTTATGGTATTCCTATAATAAATGATGGCATGACTACTTCTTATATAGATTTGGGTAACCTCTCTGCCCTGGTCCCTTTCTCACCTCAGCCAACTACAAACACTTAGGATTTCTTTCAGTTGAGTTCCAGGATTAGTTTCTACGTAGTGTGGATACTTTGGTTGGACATGAAAGAAACTGATTAAAATTCACTTAACCAAAGAAAGAAAAGTTAAAGGAACCTATGGTGACAGCCCATTTCAGACATGCCCAAACCATATTCAGGATGAGGTTCTACTTGCTTCATTTCATAACACTGAACTTCTGTGCTTGGGCTCTTGTCAAGGTCACTCTGGATATTTTCAGGTTTGTGTCATATTATATAGCTATGCCTACAAAAAGAGATTCTTTTTCCTATAACTTGCCTGCACATCTCCCAAAGTCATGTTCTCATCCCTAAACTATTTGCTGAAAACAGGGGCCAGGGAGATGCTATTTGGTCAGATGTACGTTCCATAAGCATTTCCAGGTTTTGGGTGACACTGATTTATAAAAACCCATGGAGTGAGGTATGTTTTTCCAAAAGAAAGCCAGAAAAACAGATTCTGCTTAAGCAAGAACATTCATCCAATACACACACACACACACACACACACACACACACACATGCACACTTTATATAAAATGTTATACTCTAAAATTCATGAGTTAGAAGTTATAATTAATATATACTATTTTAATATTTAGATCAAAGGAAGACATTGGTCTCCATGTGTACATCAGCTCTTAACGTTTATGAAATGAAATCAATTTAGTAATTATAGGATTTATTTTTTTAAGATTTTATTTATTTATTTGAGAGAGTGAGAAAGAGAGCATGAGCAAGGGAAATAGCAGAGGGAGAAGGAGAAGCAGATTCCCTGCTGAGAGGGGAGCCAGATGTGGGGATAGATCCCAGGACCCTGGGATCATGACCTGAGCTAAAGGCAGGTGCTTAACCGACTGAGCCACCCAGGTGCCTATAGGAATTATTTAAACATCATTTTGATAACACTAACTGTATTAGTTTCCTAAAGATGCCATAACAAAGTATTGCAAACTGGGTGGCTTAAGAGGAGATAAATATATCTTCTCACATGTCTGAAAGCTTGAAGTCTGCAATCAAAGTGTTAGAATTATTGCCCCCTTCTTGTGTACTAAGAAATAATCTATTCCATGCCTCTTCCTAGCTTCTGATAACTATTGGCAATCCTTGGTGTTCCTTGGTTAGTAGCAGCGTAATTCTAATCTCTGGCTCTATGGCCACATGGCCTTCTCCTTTGTGTCCATCTGTTACTATGCTCTTCTTCTTTATATAAAGACATCAGCCATATTGGATTGCAGCTTATCTTAAATTAGTATGATCCCATCTTAATTTGATTATATGTACAAAGACTTTCTTTTCTTTTTTAAAATTTTATTTATTATTATTTGGATGCCTGGGTGGCTCAGTGGGTTAAGCCTCTGCCTTCGGCTCGGGTAAGGATCTCAGGGTCCAGGGATGGAGCCCCGAATCAGGCTCTCTGCTCAGCAGGGAGCCGGCTTCTCCCTCCCCCTCTGCATGCCTGTCCGCCTACTTGTGATTTCTCTTTCTGTCAAATAAATAAATAAAAACTTAAAAAAAAATTATTTATTTATTTGACACAGAGAGAGAGAGCGAGCGAGCGAAAGACCACAGGTAGGGGGAGCAGCAAAGGGAGAGGGAGAAACAGGCTTCCCTCCAAGGAGGGAGTCTGATGTGGGACTGGATCCCAGGACCCTGGGCTCATGACCTGCCCAACCATCTGAGCCACTCAGGCGCCTGACTCTATTTTCAAATAAGGTCACAAATATATGTGAGAGGGGCAAAGATGCCAACATATATCTTTTGGGGAGAATAACCCATAATACTGACTCTCAGACAGTAGTGATTAAAATCTAATAATTAGAGCCTAACTAATAGAAACAGTTTAATTCCAGGACTAACACTTAGCAGACTGCACACACACACACACACACACACATACACATATGTGTGTACATATAAAATTAGATATATATAAATATAATTAATCTCTATTTTATCTGTAATGTTTTCAATTTAAAAAGGGGTAGGGAATAGAAACTTGTGCATAGGTGCAGTTCCTAACTCCATTTAATAAAAAATAGTGCTCTAAATGTACCGGATAGACTGTCAAATCTAAGTGGAAATCTTTATTTCCACTTTTTGACAGGAATACCTTTTTTAAAAATTCCGGTATAGTTAACTAAGTGTTATATTAGCTTCAAGTATATAATATAGTGATTCAACAATTCTATACATAACTCAGGCCTCATCATGATAAGTACTCTGAATCCCCTTCATCTATTTCACACGTTCAGGGTACCTGAATAGGTAACCATCTATTTGTTCTCTATAGTTATGAGTCTGGTTTTTGTTTTGTATCTTTTATGACAGGAATTCTTAACATTTTAGGATAAAAGCTTTTGTGCATAAGTTTAAGTGTTCTTGAGAAAATATTTTTAAAATGGGTGAAAAAAATACATATGACACTGTTGCATAAATAATTAAGATGCTTTCAGACTGAATGATAGCCCGTGAGTTGTCCTACATCTCCTCTTCCCCTGCCTCTTTATTAACTAACTCTCGAAAGCCTCCAAGGCTTAAGTTAATGTTAATCTGCAAATATTACCTTTGGCCTTGGGTTAATTAAATTTTCCAAGTTTGAAAGACTTATAAATAGTAGAGTCCAGACTCAAACCTAGTACTACCTGATTTCCAAGTCCACACAATTTTCCTAAAATAATTCTACCTTTTGTCTTGCCTTAAAGTTTGGAGTTTTAAACACATTATTGCCGATCTTACCCTAAAATTTATTTTAAGTTTTAGGTGTTCTGTTCTTAACTGGATATACCACCAACTGCACTGCAATACAGCCATAATTAGCTTGTCTTCATGATGATACTTAAAGGTAATAGGTAATAATTGTGGAGTCTATAGTATAGGGAGATGGCACAGGAGTAGGTGATAAATGACATAAAGTCTAGTTCTAGATGTGCCACTTAATATAAATAGTTAGCATTATAGTTCTCTAATGTAACTTTGGGAAGTCCATTAACTGATTGAGTAATTGCAAATTTAGCAATAGCAAGCCCCATTCTTCCAATCTTTTGAAAGTGATTCATATGAAACATATAAAAACATTGTAAAATATTATAAACCCAATACATACTCACTGATAATTAGCCGCTACATGTATGATGATAAACTATTTTAAAATCAATTTGATAAATTAAGTTGCTAACAAATTTTTCTCCAAATATTATTTTAAAATGTTACTTCCACAAAGTTCCCTAAAAATTAAAACCATCCTTCAAATGACAAACTACTGATCTTTTTAAAATAATATGAATAAAAATATTTACAGAATTAAGTGTTACAACATGTCAACATTTATATTCAAAGATGTCGTCATTTGCATGCCATTCACAGGGTTTACAGAACACTAGAAAAATAAAAGCTAGGGGATAAAAAGAAGCTTAGAAATCATTCTTTGCAACTTTCTCATTTTAAAGATCAGAAATTAGAAACCAAATGTTCTTAATTAAATTTTATACAAAGTTTCAGTAAGTAAAAAGAATTCCATCCTTTCTCCAGTAGCAGCAGCAATTTCCTTAAAAATTCTAACTTGAAGTTGCAATGAACAATCAAGGAAAGAACCCAGTTACCAGCAATAATGATGATCCAGGTCTGGGTCTTCTCCAGATCTGGAGAAGCCTCAGAAATTGCAATCAAATGAGATAGATATGAATTCTGGTTCTTATTCCAAAAAGCTAAATGATCATTGAACATCAGTTGTCCTTCACATTGTAATGGGAGAAATGAAAGGAATAAAAATGGGAGCAAAATAAAAGCAACAAAAATGAAAATTAGTATTGAGAACTGAGTGAAATAAAAGCTAAATGGTTATGGTATGCAGTAAGTATTCAACAAATCACAGCAGGTTTTTTTGTTTTGTTTTGTTTTGTTTTTTTGGACTTTTGAAAATGATGCTTTAACAAAATGAACTAAATTAGTTGTTTTGCAATTAAGCCATTAATAAATTAACAGAAACTTATGGTATCTTGAAAAACAACAAGTTTAGTATCTGGGAGATCTGAATACTAATTACTATTGCATTTATCAATATTTGTGGAACCTCAGCAAGTCAAAACCCAAATTATTCCCAGTTTCTCCATGTTGCATTTAGCAACAATCTTACTCCCCTTACAAACTTCGAAAGTTTTTTTGTGTGTAAAGCTCATATGAAACAATGTATGAAAAAATGCTAGGAAAATGTTCCTACAAAAAGAAGTCAAATTACTGTCAATAAACAAGAGTAAATGTAAGTTATAACTTAAATAAAATCAAGCATTGCTTCCTCAAAAATAAGCAAATATCAAATAAATCTGTCTGCTTGTATTTGAATAAAACAAAATCATACTCAAAATTCTATTCTTCCATTCTAGACTTTTATTCAGTCATTTAATTAGATATATCAAATGTATTAACAAATATGTCAAAATAACAGATGTATTTGTTGCTTGTAGAGCATTGAGTTAAAAGAACAAAAACAGGAAAAAATGAGATGAAATAAAATAAAATAAAATAATAGCAATAATAAAATAAAAATTAAAAAATAGAATAAGGATAAGGAGTTATGTAACTTTTTTTTTTTTTTAACCTGAAGCTCAAAACAGTCTAGGACAAATGCATTTCTTGGAGACTTTGTGAAAAGTAGAAAGTACAGGGATCCATGCCCTCAGTTAATGATGCTGTGGGTAGAGTATGGGGCTAGTTATACAAAATGTCCCCACCTGATTTTGATATGTCTTGATTGTACAATCCCTAATCTACCAACACATCTGAAATTAACATGTAGGAAGAAAAATTATCCATATTTAAGAGCTTTTCATACTTAAAACCCCCTCCAAAAAATAAAATAATAAATTCCTAAGATCAAAAAGACTTAGCTATTCAAGACTTAGCTATAATCAAAAATAATAAACTGATTCTGAACATGCATGCAGATTTTCTAGATAAAATAGAAAAATAATTGGTCATTTATTTCCGGAAGCTTTGAAAGTGTTACAGACTGAAATACCTAAGGGGCAAATAAACTATGCAAATAAATGGTGTTTGGATGTGGAGCAACAGGGCGTCTCATTTACTGCTAGAGAGAATGCAAAATGGTACAGCCACTTTGGAAGACACTTTGGCAGTTTCTTACATAAATAAACATACTCTTACCATATGTTTCAGCAATCACACTTCTTGGTATTTATCCAATTGAGTTGAAACTTATGTCCACCAAAAACAAAAAACAAAAAAACAGAAAACAAAAACAAACAAACAAACAAAAAAACCCTGTGCACAGTTGTTTATAGCAGCTTTATTCATTATTGCCAAAACAAGAAAAAACAAGAAGTCTTTCAGTAGGTGAATGAGTAAATAAATTGTGGTACATCCGGATAATGGAATATTATTCAATGCTAAAACAAAATGAGTTATTGATCCATGGAAATACATGGAGGAAATTTAAATGCATACTGGAAGTGAATGAAGTCAGTCTGAAAAGGCTACACATTGCATGATTCCAACTCTGTAACATTCTGGATCAGGCAAAGCTATAGAGACAGTAAAAATATTAGTGATTACCCAGGGTTAGGGGAAGGGAAGGATGAATTGGCAAGGCAGTAATGTACTCTGTATGATCCCATAATGATAGACTCATGTCTCTATACATTTGTGAACCTATAGAATGTATATTAACATCAAGAATGAACCATGATGCAAACGAGGGACACTGGGTGATAAAAATGTGTCTGTGTAGGTTCATCATTCTGGTGGGAGGTGTTAATAATGGGGGAGATCATGCAAGTGTGTGGGAATCTCTGTACTTTCTGCTCAAATTTTTTATTAGTTACATGGCTCTGAAAAAAAAAAAAGTCTGTTGAAAAGAGCCTTTGCTGGGGTGCCTGGGTGGCTCAGTTGGTTGGGCAGCTGCCTTTGGTTCAGGTCATGATCTCAAGGTCCAGCACTCCAGCCCGATGTTCAGGCTCCCTGCTCAGCAGGGAACCTGCTTCTCCCTCTCTGTCTGCCTGCCACCCTGTCTACTTGTGCTGTCTATCTCTCTGTCAAATGAATAAATCTTTAAAAAAGGAGACTTAATAATATTTTTATTGTGCAAAGTTAAAAAATGAGAAGTAATAAATCAAGGGAGACTTTCTGATATCACTCTTGTAAAAAGTCCTTTTTTAAAATTGTATAGAATTGAGTTTTATGTTAACAACTGGAAAAGCTGGAGAAACAAAACCTGACTTATTAATTCCAACACTGGTATTCTTTTTTACCATGCCGTATGTATTACTTATAAACCCAAGACATTTGATTGCATTAGTTATAAAATTGTAATGTATGTTATTTAATATAATAAAGTAACAGTTTGTTTAACCCAAAGTCTTGAAAATTACAAATTCCTTCAAATGTGCCAAGGAAGATAATTTTTCATGCAAACTCTCAAAATAAATATTGTTTAACAGTATGAAGCCCAACAATTTACAAGACCACTCAGATTACTGAAATATTGTATAGAAGGAAAAAAACTATTATGGCAGGACAAAAACATTGTTTTCAAATGGCTACTTTTAAGTAGTGAAAGTTTACTAATTGTCTTCAGAAGAAATATTAGAGAAAAGGAAAAATACTGAACATTTCAAGTATTATTATATGCATAGATTTTACATACTTTTTTATAATAGTTTCACAGCTTTGTAAATAGGAATCTACTCATTTTGTTGAAAAGAAAACAACTCTAGAATGATTAGATGACTTGCATAAAATAATACAGCTTTTATTACCATAATTGTGATTTAAACTCATCTAGATGATTCAGTCAAATGCCCACTCAACTATCCTGCCTATCAACCATTTATTTTAGTTATCTCAATGCAATATTAGAGCACAGAAGAGGAGAACCCAGTATAATTATCAAGAAATATGCTGAGGAGAGAAAAAAAAAATATCTAGAGCTAAGTAGTAAATTTACTAATCTATTTCAAAATTCTAATCAAAATCTTTCATTAACTTTAAAATCAATCAATTGAAAGTCTTCCAGAAAGAGTAGCATACTAGCTACTTTTACATAAGTTCACATAATCTCACATAAATTCACATAATTTTCATGTAGAAGGATGAATTTACTCACTCTTGATCAAGGATACAGGGGTAAGAATTGGACACAAGAAAACATTTTAATTTAAGAAGCAACTTTCAAGTAATGATTTCTACATAAAGACAGAATAGCCTATCCATGTACAAAGTCAAACTGGACATCAGAGACAGTTAAAAGGCAAAATTTCCTTAACTGTATAAGTGGCTGGGCCAAAATTGCCTCTAACTTTCAATATCAATACTTTAATATACTAAAAACACGTATATTTCTTTTCCACATTTCATATAAAGGAGGTGGTAAGAAGTGTGGCCAGGATATTTCAGTAAAAGGAGAGGGAGACAAAGCATGAGAAACTGTGGACTCTGAGAAGCAAACTGAAGGATTTGGTGGGAAGGGGGTTTGGGTGAGCCTGGTGGTGGGTATTAAGGAGGACACGTATTGCAAGGAGCACTGGGTGTGGTGCACAAACAATGAATCTTGGAACACTAAAAAATAAAACAAAAAAAGATAAATTTAAAAAATCTTAAAAAAATAAAAAGTAACTTCCAAGAAGGTAACCTTTAGAAGCTTTTGTACATCTTTGAAATACATTCTTATCTCACAGATATGCTTATGTTATTCCCAAGTGATGAAAATACACGCCAAAATGTACTTATTAGATAAGAATTCTATAACTGAATTTAAAAATCTGTATTCCGGGGCACCTGGGTGGCTCAGTGGGTTAAGCCGCTGCCTTCGGCTCAGGTCATGATCTCAGGGTCCTGGGATAGAGTCCCGCATCAGGCTCTCTGCTCAGCAGGGAGCCTGCTTCCCTTCCTTTCTCTCTGCCTGCCCCTCTGCCTACTTGTGATCTCTCTCTGTCAAATAAATAAATAAAATCTAAAAAAATATATATATATATTTTTTTAAAATATTTTATTTATTTATTTGAGAGAAAGAGACAGTGAGAGAGCGCATGAGCGAGGAGAAGGTCAGAGAGCGAAGCAGACTCCCCATGGAGCTGGGAGCCCGATGTGGGACTCGATCCCGGGACTCCAGGATCACGCCCTGAGCCGAAGGCAGTCGTCCAACCAACTGCGCCACCCAGGCGTCCCTAAAAAAATATTTAAATAAAATATTTAAAATATTTAAATAAAATATTTTTAATAAATAAATAAATAAATAAAATATTTAAAATGAATAAAATATTTTAAAAATATTTAAATAAAATATTTAAAATATTTAAATAAAATATTTAAAAAAAAATCTCTGCTCAGCAGGGAGCCTGATTCCTCCTCTCTCTCTTTCTCTCTCTGCCTCCCTCCCTGCCTACTTGTGATCTCTCTCTGTCAAATAAATAAATAAAATCTTAAAAAAATTAAAAACAGTAAAATAAAAATCTATATTCCTCCATTCTGAAAATTAGAATACAAGTTACAAACCCCTCCTTTCCACTGTAGTGGAGCAATTCTAAATGTGATCCAATGTGTACCTGATGGTTGACCTTTTAGCTACCATGTTCCCCTGTGTCATTTCTACCATGTTTTTTTTTTATGAAAAATATGTATCTCTGAGTGGAGAAACAGACCAAAGATGTGCATACAGATGAGATAAATCTAAAGCCATGTTGCATAATGAAAGAGCAAATGAGCTTCTAACCCACTGATAGCAAGGTTCCAAACCCAACTACAACACTCTTGTCACTTTTATTAACACCTCTCAATTTCAGTTTCCTCTGAAAATTAAGAAACATATTTACCTTTTAAGATTTGTACAGTGATAGTCTTATTTATAATACCTGACACAGATGAAGTACTTGTTCAATGGAAACAATGATTTTGTTTCTGGGGATTTCCTTGATACCCACAATCCATTCTGAAACCTTTTTAGCACTTCCTTCTGGCATCAGATCTGAAAAGGTGACAAGGCTATTTAAAATTCCCTGACATTTGTGATTGCCTTCAAAAAACAGCCATCTCAACAAAAAATCTATTTGTACTACAAAACAGAATCACTGAAGAGAATTATTGTGATAAGGCATTACTTATACTCTGTGATTTTCAACTGTATGCATAAAATAATAAACTGTAGAGTTTAAAAGACAAACACATTTATACTCATTAGGATGAATATTATTAAAACAGACACACACACACATACACACACATACCCTAAAACAAGTGTTGTGAGGATGTGGAGAAATTGGAACTCTTCTGTATTTCTGGTGGGCATGTAAAATTTTACAGCCACTATGGAGAATGATATGGTGGTTCCTCAAATAATTAAACATAGAATTACTATGTGATCCAACAATTCCACTTATAAATATATATTTAAAAGAATTGAAAGCAGAGATTCAAATAGACATCTGTATGTCAATATTCATAGTTACATCTTTACAATAACCAAAATGTGGAAGCAACCGAAGTAACCATCAATGTATGAATGGAAAAAAAACTGTAGTGTATACTTACAATAGAATATGACTTAGCTTTTAAAAAGAAGGGAATTCTGACCTTCTACAACATGGATGAGCCCTGTGGTCATAATGCTAAGTAAAATAAGTCAGTCACAAAAGGACACATTCTCTATGATTCCACTTCTAGGACATACTTAGAATAGTCAAATTCATAAAGATGGGAGGTAGAATGTTGTGTACCAAGAACTGGGAAGAGAGGAAAATGGATTTAATGGGTATAGTGTTTTAGTTTGGGAAGATGAAAAGTGCTCTGGAGAGAAAAAGTGGTGGTAATTTCACAAAAATGTGAATTAATACCACTGACCTATACACATAAAAATGGTCAAAATAGTAAAGTTTATGCTATATATATTTTATTACAACTCTTAAAAATTAACACACACACGCACACATACAAAGACATACATGAAGTGCCCAGAATCTACCCCCGATTAGTAACTGTGCTTTTTATAAGAATGCTTAGTAAATTTCATGTGTTGGCAGGAATGAACATCAACTTTTTAAACAGCGGAAGTTTCCTATTAAAAATATGACTTCCTGGGGCATTTGGGTGGCTCAATTGGTTAAAGCCTTAGCCTTTGGTTTGGGTCTTGATCCCAGAGTCCTGGGATGGAGCCCCATGTCGGGCTCTCTGCTTGGTGGGGAGCCTGCTCCCCCCTCCCACCCCGCCTGCCTCTCTGCCTACTTGTGATCTCTGCCTGTCAAATAAATAAATATGACTTCCTATATAGCTACTGTTTTTTTTTTCAATCTTCACAATACTTATTACAATGTTAACAAAGTTTGAGATAAAAATCTTATTTCTTAAAATCTGAGCACCTTTAAGGTATATGTTACCAATTTCTTCTCTATAAATTTGATTCACAATTTAGTAACATAAGGTCATTGAAAAGAAATAAATATAATTTGCCTTCTTACATATGTATGTAAGCTACTGTGATATGAACCAAATGAAGCATTATTTATCTTGATTTTTATCTTGTAAATTAAAAATGCAAACCTTTATGCAGTATTTATTATTCAGTGGAGAAAATAGCACTGACAGAATAGAGCAATGTAAGATTCCTGATTCCTACATTTTATGGAATACTCCTATATTTGTTTTCCTAGACTGTGGGGGTAAGACAAGTTAAATACCATTCTCAAAAAAATCAAAATTGAGTAAGAAGAGAAAACACATTTCTCGGTTATATGCTTTATGTAGTTGTTACGTCCTAAACCTGACAGAACAAATGAAGTGACGCTGTTCATTTCTAGGTTGAATATTATTTTTTTTGTGTGATTTTCTAGAAGGCTTCTATGAGTCAAGGCTGCCACCATGAATGATATAACTAATGTAGGATGCAAATTGACACAGCTATTAGCACTTGAATACCTAACAAGTAATTTGTCCAAAATGATACAAAAATACTAAATCGATTCTTGTGAGTTGATCAAATAATGATTCAGATCAAATCACAGTTCAGAATTTACATTTTAAATGATTGAAAGCATTTTTAGAAAATATTGTGATCATATAATTATCTTTGCATATTGTCCCCACTGAATTGCAATTCTGAGAACATCAATTTTTCCACTAGAAAAATGCCCAAAGGCCCCAAGTACTGACACAAAGCAGCATTATGATACTATCATGCCCCTATTGTGAAGCATGGATCAGATCTATCTATTGTTTCAGACTATTATCAATAAATACCATCCAAGAACATTTTAAAAAAAAACAAAAAAACACAAAAAAAAGACCCTCATGTAGACAAGTGAAAATTAAAGTCATCTGGGAGAGAGCCACCTACCTCCATTTTGCAATACACATGTACTATGTCTTACAAAGTATGGTAGCATAGTTTACCAAGGGAAAGATAATTCGGGGGTGTGTCTTCTCAAACACTAGTCTTACTCAGTTTCAAAAATAATTACAGCCATAAAACAATGAACAGCTCTGTTCATTGAGGGGAGTAAAAACTCCAGAGGAAATCTCAATAGCTTTTCCTTTGTAGCCAGAGACTGATTGCAAAGGGACATGTCAGGATCTGACTGTTGGTATATGTGAGATGTTTTGCAAAGGGTGATAAAATTTATGGGAATCAAATGAAGCGCTACGAACTGATCCTGAAAAAAGAGGAAACAATATGTAAGTATAACGCTTAGCATCCCACTGTCTTTTCAAAGAGCTCAGTCTTTATTCTCACTTTCCACCTATCCTTGCAAGAATGGAGAGAGAGTGCGTCGGTAATATAAAATATTACCGATATATCGATATTATCGATAAAAGGTGCACATGTGCGCATGTCTCTCTCCTGCCTAGACTCAGCAGTTTGACTTTAGCAATGGCCTCCTAGCACACCACTTCCCGAGGAACTTTTGTTGAATTACATGCCACCAATGAGCCAGAAGAATTCAGGCTGCTCTTCGCACAGCGGTCCAGATTTAAGAAGACAGCCCCTGACTGGTTTGCTGTGAAACGGCTGAAGGATCCTGATCTAAGCCACAGGCACAATCCTCTCCCTTCTTTCCGTACCTCAGAAATCCACCTCAGCAGGAGAAACACATCAATAAAGTGAAATTGATTTGTCTTGAAATCTCTCCATCTATTTAAATTTAGCTTCTTTACTATTAGTCTATTGATTATAATTCACTGCCATGGGGAATACCAAGGGGAACCACTCCAAGCTGGGTTGGATAATAAAATTAGGAAAATACATACAAAATATATTTTGCTTCCAACTATTTCATCTGAGGGGACTTGAATATCCTATCACGGAGAAAAAGAATTTTTGAATAAAAGGTCTTCCTTGTACAGATAACACTTTAGTACCTGTAGATTCTCTAAACAACTGACAGGAATTCCTGTTAAAAAATTTCCGTAACTTATCTATTATAAATCAAATTAATCCATAACCAAAAAAAAGGCAAGTTTAATGAAATGAAAAGAAAAAAAAAGTGTTTTTGTTTTGTTTTTGTTTTTTAAAGCTACAGCCTATTTAAAGTCTTTATTAAATTGTTTAAAATATTTATCATGCTACCACTCCAGGTTCATCCATGCATTTCCCCTTTAACTTGATCATAGTAAACATTAAATTTTCATGTGATTTCAAGAAGATGCATCACCTCATTAATATTCTTTGTCAATTCCTGTATGTCAACTCATGATTAGCCACACTAATGAACAGACGTAATGGCACAGAAAATTCTACGTGGAGAAATAAAAAGAAATTTATTTTTAGCATCAGTATGCTTTCCTTTATTATAAAGCAGATTTTACCATCACTAAAATCATTTTACTGAAATTTACTTGAAACTATTATAGTTTCCCAAAACTCTTACTATTTTCCAGGTAAACCAAAAAAACAAAAATAATGTAGAAACATTTTGATTTATGGAAAGAAACTCACAAGATGAAAAATTTGTCACATTTAAACCACAATTTATAAAAACTTTATCTCAACAATCAGTGAGTTTTAACTAGAAGAAAGCTTATACATGCAAATATGTGTGTCTATGCATGTGCAAATTATGTATATGCTTATGTATGTATGCATGTGCACATTTATGGATACATGTAGAAAGGGTTTGGCAATGAGAAACTGCACCATTTCTGTCATGAAACATTACTTTTTTCATTAGTAGTCCTTTAATTTCTCCATATTTTGTGTAGAAAAGAAAGCAAGATATAATTTAAAATGTATGTGGTAAAAATGGTATAAGTATCAGCATAAGAAACACAATGCTAAAAAAATGTAAAACTAAGGCAACTTTTTCTTTATTCTTTTCAAGAAATATGCAAACATCCTCCAAAAGGAAACTTCAGAAAATCAATGTATACTAATATGTGATATGGATGTCCATATAGCATGAAAATATATTAAAAATTATAAATACTTCTAAAAAATTATAGATTACTATAATCAGATTTTGAAAATGGTACTTAACAGAATATTCTTTCATCATAAAAAACCAAGAAGCATTAGAAATCAGCTTATCTCAAGTCTCTTCTATCCAAGTGATGCACACGGTCTATGTTATTCAAAGCTAGATGAGAACAGGATAATTTTTCTCACTCCTCAGTATGGTCTACCAATGGGTTAGATAATACAACTCAAAGCCAAAACAAATACAAAACAAATACATGCATCTCAATCTATTTTTTTTCCATTTCCCTTTTTTTCTTTTGATAATAAACTCTCCCATACATGTTTATCAACTGCGTATGTTCAATCAACTAAAACCTTGGGTCTAATAATCTACAAAATATTATTTAAAATATAGAAGCACAGCTACTAGCTCTAACGTTCACTCAAACAAACATTTATTTTTAAAACAGAAACTTCAAAATACCACTAATACATCATTTTGTTTTAATGCTATTATATGAGCAAAAGTGTCACATATTATTTAGAAAATGGCCCTCAGGGGTCAGATTGCCTGGATCCAAATTCTGACTCTGCCACTTTACAGGAACATGACCTTGAGTAGGAGTTTAAGCTTAAGTGCTTCACCTTCCTCATCTACTTGACAGGGTTATTGCAAAGATTAAATGAACTCGTATGTTGAATACTTAGACTAGTGAGGGAATATAGGGCATTCTAACTATTAGCTATTATTATGTCATGAGCTTCTCCTTGATAAATATGATATTTTTGACAAATTAGTAGGTTAAAAACCTCTTTGAAAATTAAACTAAGTCAATCTTACCAGGGTTTGGAAACCTCCTTAAAGCAATCTTTTTTTTTTCTTCATTTTTTTTAACAGGAGATAAATTGTAGTTCAACAAATTATCACACACAGACACACACACACAAAACCCAAGCCATCTTCATTGCAATTGGATGTACTAAGAATTGCAAATTTAAGTGTTAACATCCATTTCACAGATAATTTTGTTTTTTTCAAGGTTTATGATTCCATCATAAAAATTCATTTCCCAAGGAAGTTTGCAAATATATCTCGATCTATATGTCATTGTTTTTTTTATTGCCTGTTTTTTAGTACATTTGGCTTGACATATATTATTAGTGAAATAAAAAATACATTTTTAGAATTGTAAAATGCAGATTCCACAAATAAACACTCTGGGTAATCACAGTGAAATCACATGATGTATAGCAGAAAAAATTAATAGTAAAAGAAGGATTGGATGTGAATGACTGTTCCAGACTGAAGGCAAATATCAATGTTGATGACAGTCCCCAGCTAGGTCCGTCCAGGTTGATAATCAGAGAGAAGTCAAAAATTTGGGGACATACCAAAATTCCCTAAGATTCTCTTAATAACATATTGCAACTAATTCTTTAAAATGATTTCTGTTTTTAAATGGTCCTACTTCAGGAAGTAATATCTGTTGTAAGGTTATTATAGTTAATGTAAAGTAGAAATTTCTTTTGTACCAGACTTAAAAAAGACGAGTCTCTGATTCTAATAATGTAAAATTTAGCAAACAAATCTGTTTAATTACTTATATAATTATGATAGCATTGCACTTGAAGTTTCTGTTTCACATCTTCCTTTCCCATGCATTTTTCCTGCTTCCCCTTCTCAAGTACATAACCAGAAGTACAAACTGGGTATGGAAGTGAAACCTTCGTGTTATATAGGACTTACCCTTTTTTGTCTTACTAAGACCTGAGCTGAGTAGAATTATCAGGCTATGCTGTTTTAAATGAAAGCTTTTATTAACTGAAACACAGACTGCAAAGTCATTTGTTTTGAAATTTTGCACAAATGAATCTATGTCCTACTGAATGCACTTGAGTGTATTATAAAACTGAATGAAGAGATTTGGATCAGCTAACAAAAATGAACAGGATAAAGTTCAGAAGCTCAAATCAGTAATCTAAGCTACATATCTAAAAATAAAAGACCTTCTGACATAATCATGATATCTAATTCACTTATTACTGACTACACTATTCTGTAAAATTAATTACTGTACAATCTTTTCCATTACCTAAAGATTCTCTTCTACTTAGTATTTTAAGAATCTAACCAACAATAAATATCATGTTGAACATATAATGATTATAAATATGTAAAGTTTTTTATTTCAAAACAATTAGATTCTTACCCTGGTCGAAGGCTTTTCCTGGACTCCAAGTGTGGAAATAATCATCCTGAGGAGGAAAAGAATGTGAATTGAGTGTATATGAGTAATTAAATTGTAAAGACTCTTATAAAATCTAGAATAAAATATGAAATACAGAAGCTGAATACAAACCTCTACTTCCTGTAATGGCAAGCAGCAAATTATAAAATAAATAAATAAATAAATAAATAAAATAAAAATAAAAAAAGAAACAAGAGAAAAACAATAGTTATCAAAAGGGAATACTTTGTTTACATTTTATAGACATGTTTTTCAGTAAGTGTGTTCATTTTCATTGCAAGTCAATGTTTAATAATTCAATTATATTTGGTTGTCACTTCACCTAAATATTATAAAACAATACTTTCAATTGCAATTAATATGTAAGAGAATATGCAGCTCATTACCCTAAGCTAATAAGCTACAAAAGTATCTTACCAATTTCCAGTTATGCAACTTTATTTTCCACCAGTACATTTCAATAGTAAATCGATACAGCAGCAAAAATACCAAGTGAATCTGCTTTAGCCCACATAGTATAAATAGACCTTATGCAAATTTGCCACATGATAATTGAATATCTAAGGAGTTCATCAAAATGCAATTGGAAGCTTGAAAAAAAATGCACACCTAATTAAATCTTGCCTAAAATTTAAATATTTAATATGAAAAAGTGTCATTACAATATACTTACTATAGTACATTTAATAAACATGACTATACAACACTAAGGTGGGGCAATGTGTACTTAAAAGAATTTTTAAAAAACCACACACATTGACCAACTCAATTGTGTTTACTGTTTTACCACCTTAAAAGTCTTGTAGATGAACTACACATATATATTTTATGGTAGATAAAACAGATTTAACTGTTCAAATTAATAAGCTATATCATATTTTATGGTCAATAAAACACAATTTAACGGTTGAAATTAATAAGCTATTTTCACTATAGTAAGAAAGAGTGGTACAGCATGGTGAGGCTCCTTGACTAAACGTTTCTAAACTCCACACTTAAACCCACTAAAGTCAATGTACTGGAAATCTAAAAACCCAGGAATCTAAAAAGATTAGGTAGAGATTCTTTTAACCTTCTTTCTAACCTCATTGCTAAAACCACCATTTGACAAAAAAGAAAATGTAGCACCTTTTAATTATGAAAATAAATACTTCCTAACTAACTTATTCAAAAATTTTAAATTGTTGCAAAAGCTCTTCTTTATTGTGACTAATCACTCATCACCATCTTCTGTATTCCCACCTTACCAATTTCAGATGAAAGAAAAAGAAGAAAAAACAAACAAAAAAAAACCTTCAGAAATCATTTCTGTCCATCTTGCATTTAGGTTGGGATCGGGTTATGTTAAGACAGTGGCATTTATGGCAGTCTACACTGACAGGTTATGCAATAAATAAATTATCTAGGATCAGATGAAGGGACGATAACACCGCTGGATCAATAAATAAATACTGATTGCTTAGGCTCTTTTAAAAATATCTTTGTAAAAAATTATAGAATGAGGGGCGCCTGGGTGGCTCAGATGGTTGGACATCTGCCTTCAGCTCAGGTCGTGATCCCAGGTTCCTGTAATCGAGTCCCGCATCAGGCTCCTGCTCAGCAGAGAGTCTGCTTTCTCTTCTGCGTCTCTGCCCCTCTTGTGCCCTCTCTCTCTCTCAAATGAATAAATAAAAATCTTTAAAAAATTATAGAACAATGGAATTCTTGGAAAATTAAGCTTTCAAATTAAATTCCTCCACTCAAGTCTCAAAACTTTGGCTGAACATCATAATACGCTCATTTAATAACTTTTTTTTTTAAGGTACATTTCAACTGTGTGGGGATGATGACTTGTACTCATTCAAAGCATGAAGAGGAGTTTGAAGTTCTCCTTGAAGCATAATGAAACAAGACAAAACACAAAACTAAACTAAACTAAATTAAACCAGACAATGAGAATGAGTGGTGTATTTAGAAACAAGACTTAAATTTAAGTCTGACTTTACCACTTATTAGTTATATTACTTTAGAAAATGATATAATCAGGGGCTTCTGGGTGGCTCAGTCAGGAAGCCATCTGCCTTCAGCTCAGATCATGATCTCAGGATCCTGGGATGAGTTCCACATCAGGCTTCCTGCTCTATGGGGAGCCTGCTTCTCCCTCTCTCTGACCCTCTCCGCTGCCCATGTTCGCTCACTCACTCACTCTCTCTCTCAAATAAGTAAAATCTAGGAAAGAAAGAAAGAAAGAAGAGGAAAATGATGTAAACCTCAGATCTTGTGACTAAAGTTGGGGGGAAAAATGCCTGCCTCACTGACAAAGGTGCTGTGGGGATTAGTTATAAAAAATGTAAATATCCACACAATATTTGACATAAAGGAGCTGCTGAAACACTCTTGCTAATTGGAAGCACCAGGTTTATCTCTGTTAGTATCTCTGAGCAACATCACCATTGGACAACATTTTATTACTGCTAACAAAGTTCTTTAGTTTTTCTGGTTGCTTAGAGAAGAACTATGAACTCCTCATAACATTTTTGAAAGGAATGCCCTCCAAAATATCAAACATTAGCTGTAGTGAGCTTTTTTTTAAAAAAAATCTACCATTTATGATTGAGTTAATGCAAGAAGGCAAGTTTTCTGCTACCACCGTAGACCCTTCTGAAGTAGCAGAGCTATCGGTAACATCCCCCAAGAAGACACAGTAAGTTTTCTCTGCCACAGTGCCTACATCCATATAAATATCAAACTGAAGTCAAGGAAGGAATAGATCTGAGACTCACATCATTAGCACTGAAGCTCAATGAAGCTCAAAATTTCACAGTGTGAAAGCAACATGTGTGATGCAACACACAGTGTTTGAAATACCCAGCATCTGTACAGATGAGCAGGAATTAAGTGGAGATAGATAAATGATACATAGGTAGACAGAGGTAAAATATAGTTTTAACCATATTTAAATAACTTCCTTCAGGGTAACACAATCATCATACCTGTCAGAATGACTAAAGTCAAAAACATAAAAAAAACAACTGTTGGCAAAGATGTGAAGAAAAGGGCACTGTTGGTGGGAATGCAAACTGGTGCAGCCACTGGAGAAAGATTTAAAAATAGAACTACCCTACAATCCAGTAATTGCACTACTGAATATTCACCCAAATAATATAAAACCACAAATTTGAAAAGATATATGTACCTCTATTTTATTGTAGTATTACCTACAATAGCCTAATAATGGAAGCAACCCAAGTGTCCATTGATAGATGAATGGATAAAGAAGATGTGGTATATATACACAATGGAATACTAGTCAGTCATAAAAAAAAAAGAATGAAATCTTGCCCTTTGCAACAACATGGATGGAGCTAGAGAGTATAATGTGAAGTGAAATAAGTCAATAAGAGAAAGACAAATATACAATTTCACTTATATGTAGAATTTAAACAAATAAACTAAGAAACAATGAAACAAATGAACAAAGGAAAAAAAAAAGGGAGAGAGAGAAAGACAAACCGAGAAACACATTCTTAACCACAGAGAACAAACTGATGGTCACCAGAGGGGAGGTGGATGGGGGAAATAGGTGAAAGGGATTTAGAGTGTATATCATGATGAGCACTGAGAAATGTATAGACTTGAATCACTATATTGTACAATATATTGACACTATTATAGCATTGTATGTTAAGCATACTAGAATTAAAATTAAAAACTTAATTAAAAAAGTAACCACTTTGATCTTATTTGAAGTACACCATATTCTAAGATTGCTTTACAAATAAGAAATATAAATCTTGGGGAAAAATAGAGTAACACACTTATGTTGGGTTACTTTGGGGCCATAACAATCTAAAAAATTATAATGTAAACCATGAACCTAATTCTTTTGGATAAGAGCAATGTCAATGTCTGGTCATCGTGGGGATCTTTAGAAAAGCAAAGTAGTTAGCCTATTAACTATTTTTAGATATATTTCTTTTTGTTCTCACATCACTAGATTTTTTTTTTTCTGAAAATTTTTTCACCTCATTAAATCTTAGGAATTTTGCCAGAGTAAGAGATAAAAGTATTTTCACATAAGTGTTCATTCAGGCACAATTTCTTTTGTCTCAAAAGCTTTGTGTGAATATTGGTTGTTCTCAAGCTTCAATTTAGATCAAAAATAAGCCAACCTGGGATTTAGAAAACTGCAAGAAATGCCTGCAGTTGGAGAAATTCAGGCTCAGAGGACACAAACACAGCAGAATTAGGGAGAGTGTATCTGGCCCCTAGTCCTCTTCATGGGAGGAGAGCCTGAGCCAAAAGTCCCACACTGAAGGATTCCATTTATTCCCAAGGAGCAAGTAGATCATCAAAAGGCTGATATATAGGGGAAATACAAAAGACAAGAAGATCCCTAACTTTTAACCTTTGACAACAATTTTGTTTTTTGATTCCAATCTCTAGAATCAAAGCGAGGGGCGTATAATAAGCGATCGCTCCGCTTGACAAAAACTTTGTCAGCCTTTTTATATGTCCACAGAAGTAAAGACACTATGATGTCAATCATGTGAATCTGTGCCAAGGAGGAGAAAGATAAATTGCCTAGGATTTCTGTATTTTGTGATTATGTTGCCCAAACCCTCTTGTACGAAAGTGCAGAATTTCCCTAGCAGGAACTCTTATTGCTTACTGTGTTTCAATAGCTAAGCCAAATCATGATGCAGTACTAGTTCTATATTTTTTAGTTCTAAAAAATAGCAATGGAAACCTGCTTTTTTTTTTTAAATATGCTATATATTATGACAAACTCATCTACACATTTCACCATATGATAGGAAGAATGCCTTGTCTAATAGTTAAGCCAGTATATTTCACAAAAGGGGAAACCTCTCTGTACAGAAACACTTAACACATGATTAGATCATAAGATAGAGTAAGTAAGCTTTGTCTAGATATAAAGAAATTATCTATTGAGACAAACCATCTGCTTCAGGCCCCAAATGTCTCATTTATTACCCGAGTACCACTCATTTTTCTAAGTGATGTCGTAGGACCCTGAAAGAATACATTTATAACACTTTGGTGAGTCCTTTATTTTTTTAGAAAGCACTTTATGTTCCCTGACTCACCACAGATTAAACATATAAATAAAATGAATTGTGTGAAAGGGCAGTGCCAGTGAGCAAATTCCTCAACTGTGTATGAAAATCTCTGCAAATTGAAGTTAAACTCCCTCCTTGATACACAAAACTCATAATTCATTAGTATCAGGGAAAATGCAAAAAAAAATACTTTGTCCTAATAAGTAAAAAATAAGGGTTTTTAAGTACTGGGAATCTTCATTATAAGTATAAGGACACTAACTAACACACGTAAAGAAATTGAGTAAAACAGTGGCTTAAAGTCAAAACTGTTCAAAGCACTTTATTCTGAGCATCTGTAAGGGGTAAGTGTTTCTAATATCACTCCTATTTTACAAATGAGGAAAATGAAGCAGAGAGACTTAGTAATCTACTCAAGCTTACACAGCAGGTTAGAAATAGAGGTGGGATTTGAACCCTGGAAGTAGGGCCCAGAGTTTGTATGCTTAAACATTTCCCTATACCACAAATCAGCAACTCATGCCCATGGGCCAGGCTCCACCTCTGTTTTATAACTGAAGTGTTAGTAGAACACAGCCACAACCATCTTTTGACACATTGCCTACACCTGCTCAGGTACTTCGTACAGCAGAGCAAAGTTGTTACGACTGAGACCAGGGGCCAAGAAGTGGGAAGTCCTGCCAAGCTGGTCTTCTGCTGAGAAAGACCCCTGTACTACTTACTATTCTATACTGTGCTGCCGCCCATAAAAGAACATTTATTTAAAAATGAGAAAACAGGGGCGCCTGGGTGGCTCAGTGGGTTAAGCCTCTGCCTTCGGCTCAGGTCATGATCTCAGGATCCTGGGATCGATCCCCAAATCAGGCTCTCTGCTGAGCAGCAAGCCTGTTTCTCCCTCTCACTCTGCCTGCTGTTCTGCCACCCTGTGATCTCTGTCTCTGTCAGATAAAAAATTAAAAAAAATCTTTAAAAATAAATAAAAACAGATAAAAATAAAAACGAGAAAACAATATTTAATAGGATACCTATTTCCGCAACAGAAACAACATTTTTTGAAGGAAGAAAAGGTGTTTATGGTGTTTAATGTTCTGGATCTGTGTGATTCATTCCTCAAATCTCAAAGCTTATAAATTTTCCAAGTATTTCAATTCCTCCTTGTGATTATAAATATATCATCTAGCTTTGGATATAATCTAAAGGTGAGTGGTCCATATTTTCAGCACAAGAAATCAAGATATATAATTCGGAAGCACGTAAGAATATGATTCTCAAAATCTTTAGATATGTTATATTTAAAAAGTGCTTTAGGAACAAGTTGCAAATGTGTTTTCTATATGACATCATGATTCTCGATTAAAGTGGAAACCAAGGGGCACCTGGGGGGCTCAGTGGGTTGAGCCTCTGCCTTTGGCTCAGAACTAGTCTCAGGGTTCTGGAATTGAGTCCCATGTCAGGGCTTTCTGCTCAGTGGGGAGCCTGCTTCCTCCTTTCCCTCTGCCTGCCTCTCTGCCTACTGTGATTCTCTCTCTCTGTCAAATAAATAAAATCTTAAAAAAATAAAGAAAAATCAAGCAAGTTTAAAAAAAATAAAGTGGAAACCAAGGAATAAATTAAACTAAAAAATGTCCGTAGGTATTATAAAAGTGCTTCTAATTCTTTTTTTTTTTTTTTTAAGATTATTTATTTATTTATTTATTTGAAAGAGAGAGACAGTGAGAGAGAGCATGAGCGAGGAGAAGGTCAGAGAGCGAAGCAGACTCCCCATGGAGCTGGGAGCCTGATGTGGGACTCGATCCCGGGACTCCAGGATCACGCCCTGAGCCGAAGGCAGTCGTCCAACCAACTGAGCCACCCAGGCGTCCCAAAAGTGCTTCTAATTCTAAAACACTTCTCAGATTAGTAAACTGAAACTACAGTTATTGTACTTATTGGAGCAAAATAGTAAAATATTAATAGTAAAATAGTAGCCAATAATATACATAATAAGATATTAACATTCCTTATTTACTTCATATTCTTTTGGTATCTATAACAGCACTTTCTGAGTATTCATAATTTGTGATAAAAAAACTACTTACCTAAATATTGAATATAGTACAAATATGAGAATTGTTCACCATACCAAATGTAAATAAAAATAAATTTATATAATGTAAAAATGTTAAACATGTATTATCATTCTGATATAAATCCTTAGCACATATAGTCAGTGACAATGTAGTAATATTCAAAATATAAGCTAAATATTGGGCAAAATGAAGTTAATCATAAATGAAAGCAAGTTATTATTTTTAGAATGTGTTATCTTAAGAAACAAAATGTGGGGGGGCGCCTGGGTGGCTCGGTGGGTTAGGCCACTGCCTTCGGCTCAGGTCATGATCTCGGGGTCCTGGGATCGAGTCCCGCATCGGGCTCTCTGCTCAGCGGGGAGCCTGCTTCCCTCTCTCTCTCTGCCCGCCTCTCTGTCTACTTGTGATGTCTCTCTGTCAAATAAATAAATAAAATCTTAAAAAAAAAAAAAAGAAACAAAATGTGTTAGTTATACTTCTTTATTGAGTCAAGAGTATAGTTCTGTGCTTTTTTTTCCTCTTTCACAGAAAAAATAAGCTCTTCAGACTAAGTAGTAGGAACAATACCTATAAATTAACTCCAGTTACTTCATCTGGGTCCTTTATCACGGATAAAGGATATCTTTTTGAAAATATCTGTGAATACCTTTTTGAAAATATCTATTTTTTTAAAATATCTATTTTTAAACACAAACTGGAAGCTGTTTTGCTCACTTTGAATTTTCATTTTTCTTTTGAAGGCATTTTTTAACTTTGTTTTTAGCTGTTGTTATCATTTATTTCATCATATATACATGGAGAGTCTAATGCATAGTTGCTATTATCTATAGTAAGAATGTTTACATTCATAGCTCACTGGTTTGCAAAATCTTGGACCTAAAGTACGATTTATTCTGGCTCTACCAGCTTTACTTTGTGAGCATTATCTTCTCTTTCCTTTTCAGGATTACAGAGACAGAAAACTTAAAAAAAAGCATAGCTTTAAAAAAACAAACAAACAAACATGGCTTGTTCAATTTAAAAATTTAGTGTAATGTATATGTCTTGGGGTTTGTCCCGATACTTAAGTTTTAGATTTCAGATGTCTTAAAACACTGACGTAACAATACCACCAAAAAGTCAACCTAGTAGTTTTTTGGGGTTTTTTTGTTTTGTTTTGTTTTGGTTTGGTTTGGTTTTTTTGTTTTAAATAGCCCAATATACCAGAGAGTTAGAGTCAGTAGTAAAAAATTATATGGAAAATGGTGGCTAAAAAACAGTCCCCAGGAATCCACCTGACTCCCTGCCCACTGGTGATAGAGGAGATTACCTCCTCCCTTCTTTTCAAAGAGGGGCATATTATTGGTCTATGGGTACTAAAGTATGCCACAATTTAGTGTCTGTTTTTTGCAACAGTTTCCAAAGGTCATGAATCTCTCATAAGGCTGCCTTCAGGATGCCAGTCAGGGCTGCTTCTCTTCCGAAGGTCTGACCAAGGGAGGATCATCTGATCTTTCACATAGTTACTTGCCAAGTTTTCTTTCTTTCCTAACTTTTGGACCAAGAACTTCAGCGAGAGACGATGTCTACTAGAGAAGGTGGCAATTTTAAAAGCTAACTTCGGAATGGCAGCCCATCGCTGTTGTACCATTTTATTTCTTGGAAGTGAGTCCCTAAACCCAGCCCCAATATCAAGTATGGGGACCCCTGGGGCCCTCTGAGAGGTGTTAAACCACAGTGGGGTCTCAAACTCTTTTCCTCATTTGACACATCCTTATTCTAGTGTCAACATTTTCAAGAAAAGGAATTTCAAATCTCTTTCAGGATCTGGTAAACCTCACTCTGTATGAATGTACTACATAGCAATGCTTCAAAAACGATCTGTGGTAAAGAATCTGTTTTATTTTTCCAAATCTGCTATAGAACAAACCTTTCAAGTAATTCCTCTTACTGTCTTTTGTAAAAGATTGTCTTTTACAAAAGACAGTAAGAGGAATTACTTGAAAGATGAAATAAAAACAGACACATAAAATACAAGCCCAAATTCATTACTATTGAAGTTAGTATAATTTCTTTTTTTTTCCTCTCAGATTGCTAGGGCATTTGTTTCAGTCCTTACTCCCTCTTTCAGTATCTCCTGCACACAGACTGAGGACCAGCATCCATCCGTGGGCCATACACCTTGCACAACATCGATTGCTGTAATATGGGAGATGCAGTTAGACATGTTTCCTAAACTTCATGCATCTGTGTGCAGTTTTTTTCTGATAAAATGGTGTGAATCCAATGAATGATAAAATCCCACAAAGCTAAAGGTCTGAACATTTTTAGCTAATTTGGTAGTTGTAAAAAATTACATTATGATAATATTTTTCCTTATGACAGAGATAAAATCAGTAACAATATTTTGCTCCTTTTTTAATTTTATTTTTTCAATCTCCCAAGATTCATTGTTTATGGACCATACCCAGGGCTCTATGCAATACGTGCCCTCCTTAATCCCCTCCACCAGGCTCACCTAACCCTCCAACCCCCTCCCCTCCAATACCCTCAGTTTATTTCTCAAAGTCCACAGTCTCTCATGCTTCGTCTCCCCCTCTTATTTCCCCCAATTCACTTTTCCTTTCCTTCTCCTAATATCTTCAGTGTTATTCCTTATGCTCCACAAATAACTGAAACCATATGATAACTGACTCTCTCTCATTTTTTTCTAATGTGCTTGTGATTTAGGACACACATCAGTTCATTCTCTCTTCCCTTAGACTATAGGTGTCAAAAAGTAAGAACTATCAACAAATGTAACCATGGAAAAATGGGTTTGCACATTAAAACTTACATTAAAATAAATCATAGTAAAATTTTATGACACAGGTAATCTTAAAAAGACTTGTGCATTTTATAGCTTTAATTATAATAAACTATGCACAATAGAAAACTTTAAATCACTCTTAAATTACACATGATAGGAAACAATACAAAAATTATAATCTACATGACTGCTAATAGACTCTTCCACAATAAGAAATCTACAGAATAAACAATTTTTAAAAACAGCTCAAGCTGCTTTTATGAGGTGTCTGCTAATTAATTAAGCTCATATCTCACTGTGAGACTTTTTTCCCATTAGCACTCTAATAGATAAAGTATACAATTAGGAAGTCAGAAAAGGGTGATTTCAGATACCAGCAGCCAAAAATTAAAAACTTTAAATTTATAATTTTTAATAACATAGATTACTATTTTACACCTTTTTAGCACCCTACCAACAAAGACCAAATTACCATAGTTATATCAAGTCCACACAAAAGAGACTAAAATAAAATCTGACACTTAACATGTAAGGGTATGCACTGAATTGAGTTGATATTCAGGAAATTACATTAAAATATATCCATTGAAATCAAAAGATAAAACAAAAAGTATGGTTGAAATTTACCTCCTTCATTATATATTAAACAAGCCACTAAATGATATATGCACTTTAACTAATAAAGTATGATAATCCCCTGTATTTAATTAATTTTTTATTTGTTTTTTGTTTATTTCTTTTCATTATTCCAGAATTCATTTTTTATGTACCACACCCAATGTTCCATGCAATACGTGCCCTCCTTAATACCCACCACCAAGCTCACCCGACCTCCCACTCCCCTACCCTCCAAACCGTCCGTTTGTTTCTCAGATTCCACAGTCTCTCATGGTTTGTCTCCCCCTCCAATTTCCCCCCACTCACTTCTCCTCTCCATCTTCCCATGTCCTCCATGTTATTCCTTATGCTCCACAAGTAAGTGAAACCATATGATAACTGACTCTCTCTGCTTGACTTATGTCTCCAAAGGCAAAGGAAACAAAAGTGGAAATGAACTTTTGGGACTTCATCAAGATCAAAACCTTCTTCACAGCAAAGGAAATAGTCGACAAAACAAAGAGGCAACCCATGGAATGGGAGAAGATATTCACAAATGACACTACAGACAAAGGGCTGATAGCCAAGATCTATAAAGAACTCCTCAAACTCAATACACACAAAACAGATAAATCACATTAAAAAATGGGCAGAAGACATGAACAGATACTTCTCCAAAGAAGACACACAAATGGCTAACAGGCACATGAAAAAATGTTCATCATCATTAGCCATCAGGGAAATTCAAATCAAAACCACATTGAGATATCATCTTACACAGTTAGAATGGTCAAAATCAACAAGACAGTAAACAACAAGTGTTGGAGAGGATGTGGAGGAAGGGGAACCCTCTTACACTGTTGTTGGGAATGCAAGTTGGTGCAGACACTTTGGAAAACAGTGTGGAGATTCCTTAAGAAACTAAAAATAGAGCTACCCTCTGACCCTGAAATTGCACTACTGGGTATTTTACCCCAAAGATACTGATGTAGCGAAAGAAGGGCCATCTCTACCCCAATGTTCATAGCAGCAATGGCCACAGTCACCAAACTGTGGAAAGAACCAAGATGACTTTCAATGGACGAATGTATTTAATTTATTTTATGATTTGACAAATATCAACTTGAAAAGAGAATAATTCTCAAGAAGTATGCATGCATGTCTGTATAAACACATACACTTTTCACAATTCTTCAGATTTGCAAATAATCCTACATTGCCTACTATTTTGCACTACAGCTATCTCATCCTTAAAGAAAACACAGAAAGTTATCGCTCAAGTAAGGAGTACAGAAATGAAACTCATAATGAAATGCACAAGATGTTCTCACCTAATTGTACCTTGTAGCTCATATCACCAGAACATTTTAAGTGAACAAGATTCCACTTAGAATAATCTGATGGAAAGCAAGAAATACTGTATTACAGGTGTTTTAAGTTCCAAGAGAAAGTTTCACACATCTGAGATACAGAACGTACAATTCTGCTTCCTTTTTCCTCCTTCTGAATATACACAAAAACAAACACATTTTAATATGGCTCAATGGTAATACTTAACATGTAATATCTACTTTTATTGGGGCTCTGGGATCCTCATTTGTCCTTTAATAAGGCCCAGATTTAAGTAGGTTTTAAATATTATAGAAGAAAAGATTAATGTTAGTAACCACTGTAATATATTTCATATATTTGGTTTTATTTTTTTATTGCACTTAATTGTTGTATTGAGTCCATTTATAAGAGGAAGAGAGGAAAAAAAATGGAAGGAACTAAGGAAGTAAGGAGATAAGGGAGGGAGAGAGAGGGGGGAGAAGGTGTTTTTAGGCAGATGTTCATGTAACACTTTTTACATGCCAGTACTATGGTAGACAGGCTGCTAGAAGATGAAAATACAGAGACATAGTCTCTTTTCTCATGTAATTTACAGCCTATAAAAACAAAGTCATGGTAGGAACATAATGTAGCTACATACAAAGTGTTAAATCTGCGTCATCCTGATATAATCAGGGTCAGAGTATGTAGCCTGAGATCTGCAACATGAAAACCAGCAAATGGAGATGCATTATGAAGAAGGTCCAGCAAATTGAAAGACATGTAGGTAGAGACAAGAAAGCTCAGAGAAATCTGAAAACTGCAAGTAGTTCAGGATATGGGATCATAATATAAGTGTGTATCTATGTGTGCCAGTATCTCTTAGTCATAATTGTGTGTGTGTGTGTGTGTGTGTGTGTGGATTAGGTATGTTAAAAAGGAATTGTGATGGGGGTGGGTGTTATAGTGATAAATAAGGTGGCTAGGGATATAGGCAAACTCATAACTAGATATACTATTGCAAGATATATATATATATTTTTTTCTTCCTTTATTTGCAGATTTAAAACCAGTCTAAATGTGTTAAGGTTGTCACGTGGCTTCTAGAAACATTCTGACATCAGTATATTGACATGAGTCATTTATACCTAAAGAGTCCAGAATCATACACTAATGACAATAATATTCACCACATCTCTAACAAAGTAATTACTCTATATTGGTCACTTTTCAAACATTGTAATCACTCTGTAATTATATAATTACAAAGGTATAATTTTTTATACCTTTGTAAAGGTATAAAAAAGGTATACAAAGGTATAATTCTTTTCCTCAATTTACAGATGAAGAAAGGCTATGAGACTAGTCACCTAGCCAGGGACTCTCAGACATAAGACTCAAACCCAAACAACCTGCTTTTGGAGTCCATTCTCTTAATCATCTTTATTATTCTTCCATTTCCTAAGTTTTAATTTTGTTAGTCAATTTCCAAATGCAAGTAGCAAACTGCTATGCAAAATGATTTAGGAATTTCAACCTAATAAATACATAAATCAGGGAGCAAGTTAATTCAAGTTGGAATTTCTAAATTATTTTTGTTCCCTGGTTTATTTATTATTCTCCAGTTCTAAGGAAGAAGGTAAAATCAGTGAGCAAAATAAAGTGTCATTGTCTTCCTGGAGTTTAGAGTCTGATTCTGGTGCTGTTAACACAGTACAGTTCTATATAATATTTATGAGTAACAAAGAGGTTCTATAGTCATTGGAAAGATAATTTTTTTTTTTCTAAACTAATTTTGTTTTGATATTTACACTGTTTTCTTTGTTTCTCCAAATGATATTTGGGCAAATGTGAGGGGAAAAAAAGAAATATCTACTCTAGATTTCATAAGACTATCTGTGCAGAAATCTTAGATGCAAGCCCCAAAATACAGGCAAATATAAAGATGAAACATTCATGAATGTCTGAAGGACATTTTAAAAACACAAAACTAAGGCTTGTTGCTTTCTTCTACAAAATGTGCTCGTTTCCAAAAGTTTCAAAACTATTAATGACTTTTCAAAGCTTCCCATAAAATTGTTTTGTCAGTATCCATTCATGAGGAACGACCTACATCCCTTGATGGGACCTAATTTATGCTCCTTGCTGTGTTTTCTTTGAACATTCTTGGATTTAATTATCTGGAATAAACTGTTCCTCTTGACAAGAAATACTGTTTCTTGGTTTTATTCCATGTCTATAGAAATTTAGAAGCAAGATCCAACATGATGGGAAGGTGGAGATCTTTATAGACCAAACAAACCAAGAAAATAAATGTCCATGGAGCATGATGAAAAGAGCCATTTCCTTAGTTTTAATCAGTGATTAGATGCCAAGAACACATAAGGGAAAAAATCAAATACAATAGCCAGTTTCTCTGTGTTGTGTGATTAATATTGCCAGTCAATTGAATCTTGTAAGCAGTTGAGAATGTTGTTAATTACAGTCCAGGGGAAAACAAATTCAATATCAAACACTTTAAAGCAAAAGTAAATAGGATTTTATGGTGTTGGCAACAGCAATGTGTTTCGAGCAGTGCTGAGTTACTTCATACATTAGCATAGCTGTTCATGAACTTGGTGATATGCTATCTAAAACGTACTCTTAACATAGGTATTAAATTAGATCAGGACTGTCTTTGTCAGCTTCAGGGTAGGAGGACATATGCTCTATAAAGATAAAAGGATTCAGACAGTTGAAAAAGCAGCAAATAGTTAAAAATCACTGTTATGAAGGAAGTAGGTAAATATATCCAGGGTGGGAAGGAGCAGGTAATCCCTCACTTAGAAGGTCTCTTGCAAATGCACTGATGGCAAATTCTCCTTTTACAAATGTTCTTCAGTCCTGCAATTTCCTCAGCCTATTATTCATGTTTTCACCCCTAGATATTACCATATTTGTCCCTAATAGTCAGTATCTTATGGTAAGATGTTCCACACTCTTATGTGGGAAAAGGCAGTTTCCCACCAGTGTAGTCCCAATCCAGTGACCTATGTTTTGTACTAGGAGCTCCAGGAGTGAAATGGTTGAGGGAAGTCAAGTGACTCTGGGAATGCCACCTGCAAACAAGTTTCTAACACTCCCAGTAATTTGCTATTTGGATTGATAAACTCTCCTTTTATATTGCAAATGTCCCCTGAGTGCATGCAATCAGTCATTCCTAAAAAGCAATTACAGTAATGTTAGTAGGACTAGATTCTCAGTAATGGGAATGACCTTTCCTCCCATGCTTGCACCAAAGGGAAATATAAAGGGCAAGGGAATTTCATAAGTCATTGGAGGAGAGCAGAGCCCTGGAAAGAAGTCTAAGCAGAGTGCTTGGAAATCCACAGGGCAGCTTGAGGGGATTGGGCTAAGTGTGAGATACAGAAGCGTAAGTGAAATGGCAAAAATCTGTCATCTGCCATACAATTCTCTCTGGTTTTGGGAATAAAACCATAGGATTTACCTCTACCCACTTGACACTGAAAAACGAGCTGTGATGACTTCCTGTCAGTAAGGATAGGCAAAGGCACCAACATGGAAAACTGAAAGGAGTCAGTTTGATCAGAGATACATTCTGATTGCTATGCCACTTCTTGATTTGTCTTGTTGATGATTGCCCTTGATAACTGCCCTCTCTCAAGGGCAATTCTTGGAAGCTCACCTCATAAATCCCTGTTCCTGCCACTGTTCTGGCTTTTGGGGAACACGGTACAACAGAAAGTTTAGGAACAATATAGCCTTGGAGAGACTGCCCAGTCCCACAATTAACTAGTGAAGTATACTAAAAAAGCTACACACTTTTAGCTTCAATTTCCTCAAGTGAAAAACTCTAGATAATATCGTCCTTACAGGGCTTTGTGGATATTCTCAATAAGGGAACATGAAAATATACCAAGCTCTGTTTCTGGCATTTAATGAGGTCTCAAATGAATAAAGCTTTGCTGCTTTTCTTTTGGACTCCCAAATAATTTTAAATTAAAAATTGTCAGCACTCCCGTGACAATGAAAGTTAATACTGTCACAGCTTCAACTTTTAGTTCATTCATTCACTCACTTGCTCAATCTCTCACTCATCCGTGGAATTGTAATTTGGTATATTAATATGTAAGATGTTAATATCTAGTTAATATGGGGAAAAAGACAACATTATACTATATAGAGCCTCCACTCCCAAAAAAACTTTTGTTTATAAAACAAACAAGAGGGCGCCTCGGTGGCTCAGTTGGTTAAGCCACTGCCTTGGGCTCAGGTCATGATCCCGGAGTCCCAGGATCCAGTCCCACATCAGGCTCCATAGCGAATCTGCTTCTCCCTTAGACCTTCTCCCCCTCTCATGCTCTCTCTCTCTCTCTCTCTCTCTCTCTAAATAAACAAAATCTTAAACAAATAGACACGAGCAGAAAAGTTTTTTCTCCACAATTTCATGTTTTGTCAATTAACTCTCCCTCTGGAGAATTTGAATGGGAACTGTACAGAGAATTAAATATTTAGAAGCAGGAACACCCTTGGAAATACCTGAAAGGGAGAAGCAATGACAGAGCCACAGTTAGGAGAAAGCCAAAAAGATGCATAAGAAAAACCTATGACTGATGTAAAATTTTGAAGGCAAAAGGATAGGCACTGAATAGATAAAGCAGTGGATCAGAGAAAGAGCAGAATTGAGTCATATTAAAAGAGAAGGAGACGTGCCTGGATGGCTCAGTGGGTTCAGACTCTGCCTTTGGCTCAGGTCATGATCTCAGGATCCTGGGATCTAGCCCTATGTCAGGCTCTCTGCTGGGTGGGGAGCCTGCTTCCCCCCCTCTCTCTGCCTGCCTCTTGCCTACTTGTGATCTCTCTCTGTCAAATAAATAAACAAACTCTTTAATAAAGTCAAAAAAAGATAGGGAAAACAAAACAGAAGTTGAGCACTCCCTGTCTCGTCATCCTGCATGACATTCCTTTCCAAACAACCTTCCTAAAGACGGATGGAATGTAGGAATGTAGTATGTTGGTCCTCCCATGAATTCCCTGTGTGTCTTTCTTATCAATATATGTATCTCCACATTCAATATCTAACACTTAAAGTATCAGAGTAAATTTCTATCCTAACAAAGAAAAGCCTAATAGACAAATCATCTGAATGTAATTTAAAGTACTTTAGTAAAAATAGTCTGAATCACAGATAAGTTAACTTTTGTATAAATCCTGGGGGTGATGAGTTAGAATTTGAATTACCTTAAACAAGAATCAACATTGTAGGGACAGCTGTGGACTCACTGCAGATTTGGGGATAAAAATCTACACAAGATACTTCATTAATTACCACAAGATATTCATATGCAGGTAGAAATCGCAGAGCCCTGGGGCACCTGGGTGGTACTGGTCAGGTTGACTGCAGGTCCCACTGCTGGTTTCAGCTCAGGTCCTGGTCTGGGGTTGGACAATCCACCCCCACATCAGGCTCCTGTGCTCAGTTCAGAATCTGCTGGACATTCTCTCTCCCTCTGCCCCTCCCCCTGCTCTCTCTCTGGTATGCTTTCTCTAAAATAAATAACAAACCTTTAAAAAAAAAAAAAAAAAAAAGAGGAAAGCCTGGGGGCTCAGGTGATTAAGATCTGACTCTAGGTTTTGGCCTAGGTCATGGTCTCAGGGTCCTGTGATGGAGCCCCTTGTTCAGCTCTGTGCTTTGCACAATCTGCTTGTGGATTCTCTTTCCCTCTCCCTTGTCCCTACCCCCACTCACTCTCTCTCTCTTAAATAAATAAGTAAATCTTAAAAAAAAAGATCTAAAAATAAAAAGGAAAGCGAGAAAGTCCATGAGCCCCAAAGCCCTTGTGAGATCTGTTTGGTTCTGTATCATTTCTTTTCATGGAGGAAGTTGTCCCATATGACCAGAAGATGGGCTCATCTGGCCTCCTTGTCAGGGTTCTGAAAACTACAGTCCACAGACCAGAAAAAGAACCCCTGACTGTTTTCTAAATAAAGTTATATTGGAACACAGCTCATCTTCTGGCTTCATTGGGGACTTCAGCAGCAGAGTTCAGTTGTTGTGAGAGAGACCACATAGTCCAGAAAACCTTATGTATCTACCATCAGGCCTTCACAGAAAAGGTTTTCTGAGCTGTGCTTTACCTAGCTGTGTTCTCAGTAAGAACCTCCCCTGTAAGGAGCCTGGTGAGTCTGAGGACTGAGGATGCAAGGGTTTCCTAAGCATATAGGAGCAGGTTGTACGACAGATTTTGTGCCTGCTGCCTAAAATGAATTTGGTAAATATGGCACGATACATCTTCAGACTTTTTTGTTCTCACATCTTGGTGAGGTTGACAGAGCAAGGCCTCTATTGCCCTATAATGAGTTCTTAAGAGTTTTTAAGAGCATAATGAGTTCTATTGCCTTATAATGAGTTCTTAACACCAATCCCAAGAGTGCCAGGCTAGCAGGGCTTGTTTTTTTTTTTTTTTTTTTTTTGTTGTTGTTGTTGTTGTTTTTCCATTAAGAGAGGAGAGAGAGAGAGAGAAAGAAAGAGAGAGGGCGAGGGAGGGAGAGAGGGAAGGAAGGAAGAAAGGAAGGAAATGAAGGAGAGAGACAAGGAGAGAAGGAAGGGAGAAAGAAAAGACAAGATAGTCCTAACATCCAGAACTTCCCTGACTTGATCTTGGTCTCAAAATTATTACCTACTTCTCTGACTTATAGCTAAGGCATTCTGTTCTGTTAGATATTAACAATCTCATAAAACATGTGCTTTCAAGTCACTGTACAAACTACAAAATAAAAAATATCCTCTCTCTTGCTAAATGAGTGACTATTACTTCCTTACTAATTATAGCTTTATCCTCTCTCTAGACTATTCTCCCTGTGAGTAAGATCTGTTGAGATAGACAGCTCTGGAGTTGCCCACACTTCCCGACAACACCCAATCCAAAGTGAATCTCTACTTCCTTAGACCCTTTCTAAGGTTACCCAATCAAAGCCAAATCCTCAGCAGTATCTTTAGGACACCTTCCTACTGAAATACCCAACAGTTTCCCATGGTGTGTGTCCTCCCTTGCTATAATGATTAATAAACCCATCCTGCTCAACTCTCTGTATTCCTGATGGTGCTTGGATAAAGCACACTGGCAGTTCTTTTCCAGTAACCCCATCTGCAAAATAGCTAAGTATGCAACCTGTTAAATTTCGGGAAGTACTCTATCACCATTTTGTTTATACAACAAGACAAGCCCTTCCTTTCAGATTCATTGCGTACTTGTATTCAGGGCAGGCCTAGCTTAAGACTTTTGCTAGGAAAATTGTCTACTTGAAACCCTCTAGTCAAACTAGGTTATGTAATTCAGCAGAGTATTAATGAGTGACATGAAAAGCCACTAACAAAATGTATATTAAGATTAATTTTAGGGGCGCCTGGGTGGCTCAGTGGTTTAAGCCTCTGCCTTCAGCTCGGGTCATGATCTCAGGGTCCTGGGATCGAGCCCCACATCGGGCTCTCTGCTCGGCGGGGAGCCTGCTTCCCCCTCTCTCTCTGCCTACTTGTGATCTCTCTCTGTCTGTCAAATAAATAAATAAAAATCTTTAAAAAAAAAAGATTAATTTTAGAAAGATAGTGATAATCAGAGTAAAAGAAATTCATGCAGATTCTTGGTTTAATTTATTCATATTTTTCTGAAATATCAGTTGTAATACAAAGTCCCAGAAGTTAATTTCTTTCACCATAGGGCATTTAAATTTGCTACATTTAAACTTGCTATAAAACTGCTACATTATTTCTTTCAGCTAAAATCATTAATTATTAAATAATGATGCATCACATGAGTTAGGCTGAGTTTTCTATTGCTATGAAATATCTGTAACTTGGGTGACTGTTTAACAAGGGAGTCACGTTTTCCAAGATCACTTCAAGTATGGAGAACAAATCTTCTGTTTGTGAAGTTTGTAACTCATAAAGATTATCTCTCTCATTTATATTTCTTCCATCTCTGTGAATAAGACCACTATTGGTACTCTGTGTCCCTGCATAGCCCTGAGGTCAGTACACTGATGTCAGCTAAAATCTGCACAGAACTTGCATAGTCCAGAAGGATTATCTTGACAGCTGCTTTTACAATCATCCTTACCTATGTGACTGTGTGACCAAAAATGTCATAATAATTGTTAGTATGGCCTTTGGTCTTGAACTTGTCCTATATTCCCTTTTCTAAGAAGCAGGAAGTCTTACGGTGACCCATATTAAAGGAACATAGGCAGTGCCTTAAAGTGCTTACACTCCTGATAATGCTTTGTACACCTTGGTATCTTTGGGGAAAGTTCGAATAAAAACAAATATAAATTACACATTTATTAGTGATAATTGGCAAGAAATTATAGTTTTTTAAAGTCTTATACTAAAATGTTAAAATGTGACTGACAGTAGAATTATAAATATCAATGATGAGGATAATCATAAATAGGAGCCTATCACATGACAAATATCTTGTAGGTACAAATAGCCTTGGGAGTTTGATTTGGCAGGTGGAGGGCCAAATATATTTTATAAATTAAAAAATCTTTTCTTTTTACTCTCTCCCACTTCTTTTGTCCAGGTGGTTCCAGGGAGATTAGTTTACTTGACTGAAAGTTTATATAAGTCAACCATGTGACATGGTTAACAATGACCTCAATAAAAACGCTAATGTCATCCAGGTAAGGAAGCAAAATGTCAGGATTAAAAGAAGTAATGGCCGCAGTTCCTTCTTCCCTGGTCTCATTGTAGAATCCAGGAAACTTGTCCTATAAAGAATGACTATATGAATTTGGATGCTTATCTTGGGCAGCACAGTCCACTATAGCGACTGACTCTTGGTTTTGGCTCAGGTCTGATCTCAGGGTTGGCCCATGCTGGGCTCAGCGTGGAGTCTGTTTGAGTTTCTTTCTGCATCTCCTTCTGCCCCTCCCCCTCTCTTTCTCTCTCTTTCTCTCAAATAAACAAATCTTAGAAAGAGAGAGAGAGAGAGAGAGAGAAGGAAAAAAAAATGAGATGAGAGAGAGAGAGAAAGACAGTTTCAATCATTATTAAATTGCCACAACAGAACTGTGGCAAGTACCCAGTTAAAAGGCAAAAGTTAAATTTGACCAAGACTTCTACAGAAGTTCAGTTTCAGTGTTCTTTCCACAGCCACTTCCAAGATGTAGAATGGTTTTAAAATCTAACAATCCTAAATTGAAATACATACGTCCTAACCTAACAGTGATTTGACTCAAGACAACTATGTAATCACTGTCTGTCGAGTTCCTTATTAGCCCAAAGTGTGATAGCAAACCTGGAAGACTGAGGAAAAGATTAAATGGGATAATTTATGTAAAATTCCAGTTACAACGCCTGGCAGAGAGTAGAGTTCTTTAATTAGTAGTAGTTGATGATGATGATGATGATGACGATGATGATGATGATATAACTATCACCACATCAATATACAGACCAGACCTAGGACATCTCAGAAGTTACAGCAAGTCAGCTCTTTAATACAAGGAAGAATTTTCTAAACTTCCAGAGCTAATATTTTCTTGGTTGCAATTCTAAAACTGTGGATTTCGTTATTTGTTTAACTGGAGGTTATTTTTCTCTTAATGGAAAAAAAGAAATATGGTGAAATGTATGCTTTATAAAGATAAATCAGTTGACACGGTTGAAGATGTGTCATAGTCAAAAAAGAAGGAATCCATTGTATATATACTTGGGAATGGAATTCCAGAGCACAACATGGACTTTCATTTTGCGTCATATTGGGTCCCAAAAATGCCTTCTCTTACCATCTTTACTTGGGGAGACACTCCGTTTTTTTTTTTAATTTTGTTTTGTTTTGGTTTTTTAAGTTTTTTTTTTTTTTTTTTTTAATTCATTTCACAGAGAGAGAGCACAAGCAGGGGGAGTGGCAGGCAAAGGGAGAGGGAAAAGCAGGCTCCCTACTGAACAGGGAGCCTGATGCTCAATTCCAAGGGCTCTGGGATCATGACCTGAGCCGAAGGCAAGTGCTCAACTGACTGAGCCATCCAGGTGCCCCAAGATACTCTATTTCTTAAAGTCCCCATACAACGGGGCGCCTGGGTGGCTCAGTGGGTTAAATTGCTGCCTTCGGCTTGGGTCATGATCTCAGGGTCCTGGGATCAAGTCCCACATCGGGCTCTCTGCTCGGCGGGAAGCCTGCTTCCTCCTCTCTCTCTCTCTCTGCCTGCCTCTCTGCCTACTCGTGATATCTCTGTCAAATAAATAAATAAAATCTTAAAAAAAAAAAAAAAGTCCCCATACAAATGTCAACTCCTTTGATATTATGCTAAGTCCGTAGTACCTTAAAGTAGAGCTGATATATTTTTCTGCTACATTCCCAGAACACAAGCTACATCTCATTATGATGTAGATATTTATGTCTAACAAATCATGACATCAATGTATTGTAGATGCATCATAAAAAAAATATATTGTTGGGATAAATAAACTGTTCAGATTACAATGATAATGCAGAAAGGAAGGACAGACTCGAGAATTTGGC
The DNA here is from genome assembly GCF_020171115.1 of Neogale vison. Taxonomy (NCBI): domain Eukaryota; kingdom Metazoa; phylum Chordata; class Mammalia; order Carnivora; family Mustelidae; genus Neogale; species Neogale vison. The sequence goes on from NC_058101.1 coordinate 137,073,438, forward strand.
CAATCTGGATATTTAGAAATTATTTAAATTCTCTTTGGAAACTTTATTTTTACATTTCTTCACCAACATATTTAAGTGATTATTTAATTTTATCTATTCTTTAACAAAAATGGTAAAGTTAATATGAGCTCATTGGTTTTAATATTTTCTCAAGGACTCTAGCAAATAAGATACTATATCATAATAGTACACCAGAAGAATTTAATTTCAGTTCTTGTTTTGTAATTGCACAATGAGCAACATTAATTACATCATGGTTTCATATAACATATTCATTTACTGAAGTGAGACCTAAGTAGTCAGTACTCTCCAACCACTAAAGATCAACCAATAAGACATAACAGAGGTTAAGACAAAAAGGATGCTATAATAGAAGTTGAAATTGATTTTATTTCTGTCATTCTTTTATATATGAAGTAGACAAAAAAGGATTTGCTTTGGAACCAAATCAGTCTCAATACAGTTCTGAGTTTTGTCAACTGTGACAGGCTATGTAATTTGAAAAGTTACCTTACAACTTCTGATTTGTCATTCCCACAACTATTAAATGGGGATAACAATCATATTTTTATTTCACAGGATTTTTGTAAGATTGAATTGTCCTTTATCCTCCCAAGCACTGAGGAAATGTCATTAAAATTGTCACTCTTTTTCCTGTTTAAGCTGGAAGGATTCACCTTCCACATGTGTTAGTCATCTGCTGTATTGCATCTATATCTAATTTACTGAACTGAAAAGCTCCTCAAGACCAACACATTTTCATTATTTTCATATCGTCTACATTCCCTAGCACAATGTCATACAAAAAAAGTTGATTAAGAAATATTTGATCACTGGGTTAGGGAATGATACAACAAATAGAAACTATTTCAGATATGACTTTTACAACTTCAGAAATTGATACATACTGTGGGTGCTTACTAATAAACATTCATGGTTGAACTGAAGCACCTAGATTAAATTAATGCTGCAAAAAGGACAGAATATATTTGGCCTATCTACATATATAGGTATAGAGTTAAGAAACATTTTCTTAAACAAATTTTTCTAGGTAACTTATCTGCACATCATTTTGTTTATTACTTAACATAATGCATATTCTGACCCAAAGGTATTGAAGTAACTTAATATTTTAATTCATTTAATAATCATAACAAACCTAGAAGGTATGGTGTTACTATTCTTTCTGTTCTATAGATGAGAAAATTGCAACAGCAAAATCTGAATTTAGGCAGAGGATCTTCAGTTTCTGCTTTCCTAACCATTATATTATGATGTGATATTTAAGAAAAAAAAAAAGTAGCATCACTGCCCTCTCAAAATACAGAGTGTAATTCTTCTGACTTTTGCAATAAATATATTAAGGTTACTGCAAGAACCACTGATAGGAAATTTACTTTTTCTACTATTAGTGGTAACAGAACATACTTCATCCACAAATCTTATGCCAAGAACAGCTCTGTTCCTTTTCCCTTAGGTGCTTAAACAAATCTTACAACATTGCTCACAAAATAAATGTTGGGAACCGTTCAGTCTCATTTAGAACTGCTCAATGGTGAATACATGCCATCTGAGACTGTTCCTCCCGTAAATTGCCCCAAGTTATTGACTTTATTTCAAGTTATCATATATAAAGTAAACACCATTATTGACATGGAAGATAGTTCATTTTCTCATGTTTCATTTACTTTCCACATACTAGGTAGCTAAAATGGTGTTTCAAGATAGAATCCTGGAACACCCTGCTTCAGAACATTGCTTATTTATAATCCAAATAAAAGCTTTATGTTTTTAGCTATCACAACTGCACTTAATAAAATCAGTGATGTAAATATAGATTGTTTCTTTTTCTTTTCTCTCTTTTTTTTTATTTTTCTGTTAGATTTTATGGAATCGAAAGCTAATAGTATATGCTACCAACACAGAGACACTAAGGGAATTTTTGAATGATGTCATTCAAGAGGAAGATAAATTATTCAAGAAAAAATATTTCAGGGGTGCCTGGGTGGCTCAGTGGGTTAAGCCTGCCTTTCGCTCAGGTCATGATCTCAGGATCCTGGAATCGAGCCCTGCATCAGGCTCTCTGTTCAGTGGGGAGCCTGCTTCTGCCTGCCTCTCTGCCTACTTGTGATCTCTATCTGTCAAATAAATAATAAAATCTTCAAAAAAAAATTTCAGAAGCAAAAGGAAAAATGACTATTTTCTCAATTTCCCCTAAGGATAACATATATATAGTACTATTCAAAATGTGTTACAGAAAAATTAACACATAATGGATCCCTTAAGACATTCACAAACTTTAATTCAAATGAAATCACCTTGAGGACTTTTATAATAAATTTCTAAAACCAACCCTCAGTGGTTCAGATTAAGATGGTCTTGGTGGGTCCCTAGGGGGTTCAGTTGTTTAAGTGTCTGCCTTCAGCTCAGGTCATGATCCTGGGCTCCTGGCATCAAGCCCCACATCAGGCTTCCTGCTAGAGTCTGCTTCTCCCTCTCCTTCTGCCCCTTCCCCACTTGTGCTCTCTCTCTCTCTCTCACTCACTCTCTCTCAAAATAAAATAAAATAAAATAATAAAATAAACTGGTCTTGGGTGGGGCTTGAGAATTTACACTTCTTATGTTTCTAGGTGATCCTGATTCTCCTGTGACCTCACTTTGAGAGTCACTGCTTTAAGATTTTAGAGCTTGGAACTTGTCTTGGAACTCTGCTGAGGAAAAGCCAGCAAACTTCAAAACATTTTTCTAATCATGAAGGAAACCATGTAGGCTGTCTTGCAAATAAGACCTTTGCAAAATTTATATTATCTGAATGAATCATTTGCATTTTTAAGGTCAATTCAGGCATTATAACTCTTAACATATTTTAAAAAATTCATTTTAAAAAATTGTAGCTGTTAACTACATTTGATAATGATTCATACCTTCACAGCTCTTGCAGTTGTATTAAACAGGTTGTAAATATATGGTTTAGTTTAGGTCATTTAAATATGCGGCTACACACTAAAGAATGAATTGTTTCTTTTTGTAGTTATTGTTTGTATGTCAAAAGCCAAGCTTATTGTGTTCAATAATTTGCTAATTCCTTCAATAAATACATATTAAACTTGTACTTAGTTATTGGTGCTGGTATTATATAAATAAAAGGATAATAAAACATTCACATGTGTAATTTACAATTAAGATTAAAAATAATTTTAAAATATAATATTTGAAGGGCGCCTGGGTGGCTCAGTTAAGCATCTGCCTTCAGCTCAGGTCATGATCTTGGAGTCTGGGGATAGAGCTTGGAGCTGCTGAGGAGCTTCTCCCCCTGCCTGGCCCTCTGTTCCTGCTCCTTCGCGTGCAAGCTTTCTGTCTCTCATAAATTAATAAGATTTTTAAAAAATAAAATAAAGTATAATATAATATTTGAGGTAGCATATTTGGTAAAGCAGACAAAAAAGCCAGAAAGGAAATAGAAAATGTCTGGGATGTTGCAATTTCAGATAGGATGTCTATGGAAGGCTTTCCACAGAAAGTGACAAGTTAAGCCTCAAGAGTTTCATCTCACTTTTCGAATTTTAGTTTGACAATGTTTATTTTTTTCTGATTTTTAAAAACATCGATTTAGAAATACCATACGATGCACCAATTACACTTCTATATATCTATCCAAAGAAAACAAGCATCAGTTCAAAAAGATATAAGAATCCCTATGTTCATCACAGTATCATTTACAATAGCCAAGATACAGAACCAGCCTACGTGTCCACTGATAAATGAATGGACACACATACACTACTTAGGCATAAAAAATAAACAAAATCTTGCCACTTGTTACAATGTGGATGGACCTTTCAAAATACGTCAGATAGGGACAAATATCATGTGATTTCACTTATATGTGGAAAATATACACATATCAAAAAACAGCAACAACAAACAGAAGAAAAAATCCAGACTCCTAGATACAGGAGAAGAGTGGTGATGGTCAGAGCGGAGAAGAGTTGGGCCGGGTGAAGCCGATTGAGAGGTACAAGCTTCCAGTTATAAAATAAATAAGTCATGGGGATAGAAAGCACGGCATGGAACATGGTTGATATTATTGCATTAATTTCATACGGTGACAGACGGTAACTAAGCTTGTGGTAACCATCTTTCAGTGTATGCAAATGTCTAATTAGTGTGCTGTACACATGAAACTAATATACTACTGTGTGTCAATTATGCTTCAGGAAAAATAAAACAGTACGCATCAGTGAACTGGTAATTGTTATTCTCCCCATTTTACAGGCAAGGGAACTGAGGCTTAGAGTGATGAATAATTGGCCTAAATATATAATATTAAACAAGTGATAGAGCTGAGATTTGAACTCAGATGTTTTTGAATAAGAGTTCTTTAAAATCATACAGTAAGTCTTCCATTTCCAAGACTGAAGTAAATCATTCACTCCCCTCTGGTGAATGGTTTTAATCACATTGTATTTTAACTGTTTATTTAGTTGTGCCTCCAACTAAATAATAAATTCCTTGCAGGCAGTCAGTGTGCCTTTTGTCGGTATCCACAGTGCCTGAGCAGTATCTGGCACATTGTAAATCCTCAATAAATGTTTACTGAATGAAAAAAAAAATCAAATTTGTTTTGTCTTGTGTGTTTGTTTTCTAACTCCTTTAAACCTTACATGATACAGAAGTCATTATTTGAGTGGTTACTTTTGAAAATTTTCATGCCTTTTTTAAAAAAAGGATTTACTTATTTATTTGAAAGAGAGAAGGAAAGAGCACGTGCAGGGACCTACACATGTAGGGGAGGGACAAGCTGGAGAGAATCCTCAAGTAGATTCCCCACCGGGCCTACTCAGGGATGAGGCTGGATCTCAGGATCCTGGGATCATGACCTGAGATGAAACAAAGAGTCTGATATTTAACCAACTGAGCCATCCAGGCATTCCCCTCCCCCTTGGAAAATTTACATGACTTTTATATATTACTATTATTATTATTATTATTATTTTACATGTCTTTTAAACAAATTCTAAAATCGAGGTCTTGGCAGCTTCAATCCATAATACTTAATTCTACTCTTTCAGTATATTTGGTAATTTTTAAATCCACACATAAGACTTTTGAAAAAATAAAATCATGAATGTTTTATTTTGTCAGGTTTATCAGAGCAAAATTTACATGCATAATGTTCACTCTTTTAAGTTTTTAAGTTTCTAGATCAATGAGTTTTATAAAGTGCATACAGATATGTAACTATACCACAATCAAGATACAAAGCAGTCTGTCACCTGAAAATGTTTTCTCATAGCCCTTTGTAGTCAATCTCCTTTCCCCAGGTCTTAATGACCCTTGACCTGTGTTCTGCCCCTATAGTTTTGTCTTTTCCAAAGTGTTATTTAAATGGAATCATAGAGTATATAAACTTTCAATTTTGGCATCTTTCTCTTAGCATAACACTTTTATGATTCTTCCATATTATTGTATATGTCAGTAGTCATTTCATTCTTTTATTTTCTTTTTATTGATATGACTGAAATTCAATTGTATGTGTGTACCACAACTTACAAAACCATTCATCAGCTGAGGGACATTTGGGTAGTTTTCAATTTGTGATAATTATGAAGAAATCTGCTATGCATATTTTTGACAGATTTTCATGTAAACAGTTGTCTTCATTTCTGTAGGATAAATATTTAAGAGTAAGATTGCTGAGTCATGTAAGTATAGGTTTAACTTTATTAGAAACTGACAAACTGTTTAACAGATTGGTTGAACCATTTTATATTCCCACTATCAATGTATGAGTTACAATTGTTTTGCATCTTCATCAGCACTTGGGATTATTATTTTTTTTCTAGCTGCTCTAATAATAATATTTAATGGTATTTGATGGTATTCAATGGTATATAATGGTATTTCATTTTAGTTTTAATTTACATTTTCTTAATGACTAATAAACCCAATCAACTTTTCATGTCCTTATTTGCTATCCATATCTCTTCTTTGATGAAGTCTCTATAAACAGATTTTGTCACATAATATTTTTAACTTCTGAGGAATTATAAGGAGATATGAATATTTTTAGAAGAATTTTTCTATCCAAGTGTAAGTAAACTCAAGTGTTTTAAAATCCAAAAATAATAACCTCACAATTAACAGTACATTGTTATAATAAATAGTTCAGATCTAGCTAATAAAAAAGTTTTAAAGTAAAAATGAGGATATACCTCAGGGATCAATAATCACTACCTTTAAAACTTCAATAACTAATAAAAATCAGCCAGTTTTCAGCCACATAATAATGGCTCTGATTCCTATTACTTCATACTTGGCCAAACACTTACAAGAATTAAATATGACAGTTAAAACCATCATGTGTTTCAAGCATTTCACACTAAACTGCTACAACTGTCCCCTAAGGGACTGACCTGGAAAGCCTCTCTCACTTTCTTTTGCCTCAAACAACATATAAAGAAAATGTATTCCACTCATATAAAATTACTGAAATGTTTAAGTACCTATGCAATATCACAAATAGTGTATTATTGACAGTGAACTCATTATAAGCACTAATCAGACACTAAGCTATTAATTGATAATCAAGTGTTAAATATCTGCAGAATCAGAGATATTGAAAGTAACCATGAAATTATGCCCTTGTAAATTATTAATTATGTGATAAGCTTATATTGACTCTCAGGGCTTGATTTCTTCATTTTTCTAATATTGGTATCAATATCTATCTCACAGGATTATTTAAAATGTAAAATCATGTTCTAGACTAAATACTGATACTTAAATATTAATACTATCTCTATTTACATATTATTAAAATTATGAAATTCACATCCCTCACTAGGATGTAGTTTTGTTTAATGGTATAGTAGACACAAAGTTTGGTGGGTTATACACAATGCTTCCATCAGAAACACATGCACAGTCTTGTGAATCATAGAGAATAACATAAAAGACATAAAATACTATAAAATGATTGTGATACTATGGACAAGTGATGAAATTCTAAAGAATATAGATATAGTGAAAATCTTCCACCTATCCATTTCTCTCTACCCATTTCCTAATTATTTATGTTATAGGAGAAACAATTTTTAACCTCATATTTTGCTGAATAACAACAAAATGAAATTATAGGAATTTTTCCCTCTAATGAAACAGAAAGAGGAAAGATGAGTAAGAATAAAATAATAGAACAAGAGAGAAAAGAAAGAATTAAATTTTTTTTCTACAAAAAGTTAGTGAAAATGTTTAAAAATTTTAATTTAGCACGTTACAGTAAGCATTCATCAAATACCAAATATGACTCATCAAGTTCATAGGTAACCAGAATTAACATAATTAAACCTACATATATTCATGAGAAGACTAGATGGTCTGAGAGATCTTGCTTCCATAAAATACCTGGTTGGTAGAGAAACCGTAAGACACATATTGTTCAATGTATTACTGAGCTTGCAAGAAATCTCAAAAGGCAAATACACACACACACTCACACACACACACACACAGACACACACGATGTTAAATCAATACACTAAAAGAAACACAAAGTTTAGGCTACTTTGGAAGAATTGACAAGTATTGGAAACCTAGAATCTCAATGTTTTTAGTCACGTAAGGAGAATAGTAGTCTAAGCCTTGTTTGCATTATTGAGAGCAGTTGAGTTAGAGGCTCTTAAAAAAGTCAAGATACTTAAAATGAGTAATTACATATTATAAGAGGTCGAGCTCTAAAAACCCCAGTTACAGGCAAGAAAGAACCAATAAGAAATCCACATTATGAAAAAAATTAAAAACAGCAATAATAATACTCTCTGCTATAATTTGCAACCATAGACTTTCTCTTACATGGGCCCAATGCATGCCATGCATTAATATACACTACTAACACTTTGTAGGAGTGTTAGGATAGCCAATTAAAGTAGACTCAGATAGTGAATCTGCAGCAAATCTTCTTTAAGATAAAAGCATGACCAAGGCAAGTTCCTCAGTTTCCTGAGACTAAGTTTAACAAATTCATAATTATGTACCCAAACATGAAGGAACAAGCCAAAACTAGCCAAACAAGCCTAAGACAAAGAGATCACAATTAATAACTAACAAAAGAATTCAACTCTTCATGACCCAAAGTTTCATACATTAGCTTATGAGATTAATAATACAAAATGTTTATGTACTAAAGACATCAAGATAAATATATTATTCAAAAAAGCAAGCAACAAAGGACTATGTTACAAAGATTTGAAAAAGAGCCAATAGAATTTCTTGAAATAAGTTAAATAATTGCAAACATTAAAGTCTAACAGAGTATGTTATTTTTTAAAAAAAGATTTTATTTATTTGACAGAGAGAGAAAGAGAGAGCACACTCAGGGGGAGCAGCAAGCAGGGGGAGAAGGGGAAGTAGGATCCCCACTGAGCAGAGCACCTAACCTGGGGCTGTGATCCCAGGACCCTGAGATTACAACCTGAGAAGAAGGCAGACACTTAACAGACTGAGCCACCCAGGTGCCCTAGAATATGTTAAGTAATTGATTAGAACACATAAAGAGACAATTAGTAAATTAGAAGCCATTCAGAAAACCTTGATAGATGGATAACTACATTATATTTATAGAAAAGATGAAATTAAACTTGAAGTAATATACCATTTCTTTTTAAATTGATAGTTCATTCTAAAGCCCCAACATGATCTATTGATGAAATTTAACAGTTTGATACCAAAAATCTTTCAGAAGCCAAAAAATCAAGAATATCTAAGAACAAAGTGGGAATGATTTGTCTTGACAGACACCAAGTTATGTTAAAAAGACTTATAAACACACAGTAATTAAGTAGTTTGAAGTTAGTGTGAATAGATAATTCAAAGAGATTAGAAAGCTCAGAAACAGATGTATGCATATGAGGAAACTATATAAGACAGGTTGTTCACTGAAGATTGCTTTTCAAGACATTATTATGAAAATGGTCTGACAGAGCAGGTTAACCATAAAGAAGTAAATCAAATTGGATCATGATCTCATCCTTTATATACACAAAAATACTTTCTAAACTTTAAAATTAAAATCAGAATATTGAAGATGTTTGTACTGCATTTAGAAGACTATCCCTGTGACCTCAAAATTAGTGAGATTTCTTTAAATTACAAAGAAAAAAAAACAGAAAGAGGATATATTTACTAATTTAAACACATTAAAAATTCAAAGTTATGTCATCAAAGTTACTCATTAATAAAAGTATAAAAAACAGCTACCAAGCAAGAGAAATTACTTGCCACACATAAAATCAAGAGCAACAACAAAAATATGCAGATTTTTTTTAAGTGGCAACTGAACAAAACCAGAAAATAAGTAGAAGTCATGTAAATAGACATTTCAGAGAACAGAGAGCACCAGTGGCCATAAAACAATTTTTTAAAATTCTCAAAGTTATTAAGTCAGGAAAATATAAACCACATGATATACTATTGGAAACCCAGTATACTGGCTTTTATTTATTTTATTGTTCTATTGATAATGCCAAGTGTTAGTAGAGATGTAGACTTCTCATTATTCAGAGCTACGCACAGTGTCACATTGCTAAATATGATGATATGCACATTCCACGATATACAGTTGCTGTTTCTCACTTTTCTTATCATAGTATAAGAAAATGTATAGTATTTTAGTGAATGAATACTTCACCATACTATAATATAGAATATAAAATGTTATAGATTCTATTAATATCTTTATTTACTGGAATTATACCTACAGAATATACAAAGGTCTTCTATCTTCACTTTTATTTGAAAATTCAAGGAATAATTTTATGTATATGTTCACTTTTTTATTCAAATGTCTATCAACTACTGAATGCCTTTTTTTTTTTTTGAAAGAGTGTACATCATAGGATGATAAAGACAAAACTTCTTACCTTTGTGAAGCTTATAATACGATGGGAGTGAGAAAGACCACAATTTTTTCCCCAATAGATTAATTGCAGTATTACATTAGGTATATGTTAGGATCTAATGAGAAGTATAAAAAATAAGAACAGGGCAAGGAGATTGGGAATGCTGGGCAGACTTCTGTTTGTATAATGGCAATAGCCTCCCATGGGCACTCATAAGATATGGGATTGCTGACTTAGAATATACCTTCAAAATTCAGTCAAATAATTTTTGTTCTTGAACGGCATTGTCATAGATTAAGACAAAGTCCTCAGACATCAAAAATATAAAACAGTGTAAGTATCTACATTTCAAGCTTCTTATTCTACTATAACCACATGAACCTCTACAAAAAGTATGTTTAAAATGAATAATCAATATTCAGTGCCTCAAGTCCTGGACAGGAGAAAAACCTAAAGATATGTGAGTTACATTAGAAAAGCAATATACTTGAAAATAAAAATTATTCAGTGAAAGATTTGATTATCTGAGGGGTTTTTGAAGTGTTGAGTGGAATCATATGAGGTTTAGGTCCTAAGAAGAATTTTCCAACTATAAATTTCCATTTAAGTTTGTAGTTGTAAATTGGAAAGTGCACTGAATTTAGGGACCTATGAGTAAGTGAAAATAACCTCAAGAGCTTTAATCTCCTTAATTAAAGAAGAAAAAGGAGGGGGAGGAGAAGAAGGGGCAGCAACAGCAGGAAGGGAAGGGGGTGTGTTTGAAATTATTCTCAAGGATTCTTCACCCTTTTATTTATTGTTATAAATACAATGTATTTAAGACCTAAACATTTCATTTATAAATTACTCCTGTTCACCAGAAACTGTCCTTGATGTTACTTGAGAACTGGGATCTGGGCCCAAGGAGTTTTCATTTCCATTTTATTATTCAGCGGTTTCTATGAATGGTCCACATCTGTTGTACAAGGTCCTAAGCAGTCTGCGCCTTACCTTCCTTTGGAGTTTTTCTCTATTCATTCTCTTCATCCACATTAACAACACTCATGAGCAAATCATAATGGTTCCTATTCTAGAGCTTTACACTCATTTATCAGATCTCACTAAAACGTCATCTCAGAATCTCTCTCACCCTCACTGAAGTTGTCCCATCACTCTCTATCCATTTAGACTGATTTCATTTTCCAGATAACATTTATACCTGAAATTATATTACATATTTATTTATTTGGGTTTTAGGATGTAATAAAATAAAACAGACATAAAAATGAGGAATATATTATTTTAATTGCTTATAGTATTTATTGATTATTCACAATACAAATTGGACTCAATCACCAAAACAAACAAAAAATATCCCATTTAAGATTTTTAAAATTATTATGATACAGAATGGCAGGTATAATAAAATGAAGTAAATAATACATTTTTCCATTGTGATAGGCAACATTTAAAATTTTAGGATTTAGTGACTTAAGATGATGTTGATAGGAGGAAAATTCTAAAATAATTGAGCAGAATCAAAACCACCTAATCATTTTTTTAATATTTCTATCATTTATATGTAAAATTTTATAAAATTTACAAATGATTTGGCAAAGTATAAAATGGAATGCACCGACAAAAAAAAATGGTCCTATTGTTTACCTGAAGCTATGAGGACTATGAAAATTGAAAAAGAGACCTCACTGTGGTCTTCAGGTTTGGTAAAGGTCATAATTTTAGGAGTTGGCTGTTCAATTAATGGATTACTCAAGTTTTGAATGAAAAATTCTCTCCATTATTCTTTATTTTACTGTTTATCAGTATCTCCCTCAGTGTATAGAGAAATGAAGTAAAAAAAAAGATGCAGAACTTTACCAACTGCACAGAACAGAACAGGATGTTTTTAAAAATAGTGACAAAGACATTGAAAGATCTGGCTAAAGTTCGTCTTCAGAATATTCTGGTAATTTATTCTCCAAGCTATCACTGTTCCCAATTTTCATAAAGAATTAAGAGCTACCTAAATTAAAAAGAAGATCAAAACCAAATCACTGCAAGTTTCAAACGCATTTTATCAAATCAGATCAATGCAATAATTTTGAGGACAGACAATTCATTGGAAGGCCATTAAAATAAAAAGAGAATGCTTACCAGGAGTATGTGAGGATCAGAGGGGGAGGCTGGGACTATTACATAGGGAAATTAGAAGGAAATGATCCAGAAGACACATCAAAGAGAATCTGCTTTTAATACTAAGGGGAAACCCCCTTAAGATTCCCCTTCCATAAAAGGGGAACTCTTTACTTCTACTTTTCTCATTGTAAATGATAATTAAAATTGATTATTTACACAAGGAAAATGACATGCATTTATTTACCATAGCTTTAAAACAAGTAAGAGTTTGATCTACGGCTTCTGTGAAAAAGAACAATTCTGATAAATTTCTTAAGCTATAAAGTATATGTAAATATAATTATAAACAGACTAACCAAGATGTTATCACTTTTTCAATATCTCCTCAACTCTTTTCCATGAAAAGCTATTTGGAAAAATCAGTAAAGGGCATAACACCCCATGCTGAAGAAGAAGTTTAACCCTGAAGCTTCTAGTAACAAAATAGTTTATAAATACATATTTCCTTCAAATATTGTTAATATAAATGCAAAATCTGGGTTTGGAATATAATGCTCATAGAATAAATTTTAAAAATCAGAAAAAAATGTAATCAATAGTCACAATGAAACTGTCAGCTCTTGGATTCGGCTTAATGACAGCTATACGATTAGTGCAATAAATTAAAAAAAAAAAATCTAACAAAATTCTGTAAAATTCCATAGCAATAAAAGTACTTCTTTTTAAGAATCCATAAAAAATTCAAATATTGATGTCACAATCAATTTAAATGATTGACTCACAAGATATTATGCCATCATTTGTTTTAAATCTCAAATATAAACTAGATCAAGTAAACTATTGTATTTGACAGAATGCAAACAATGCAGAGTAAAAGCAACAATCAGGAATTTTTATTGCCCTGAAATATGAATCAGGGCTATCGTCATTCTAAACCATTGTCACATATGATTACAGGAATTCAAAGAATAAACTCTATCAATCTATTTAACTACTAGATTACTATATTGTACATAATGAAGACATAAGAGGTACTTATTTAACTTGTTTCTGTGTAATATTATGTATAATTATCAGGTAATTCAATTTACCATATTTGAAACCAGGGAATTTTTGTTGATCTTACCAAATATGAAAAAAAAAAAAATTAACCTCTCAATAGTTAAGATAGTTCTGCTTCTGAGAATTCTACTTGGAATTCAAGATAATTCATGATAAGCTATCATGACACCATGAAAAGCTGACAATTTTGAAAACCTTAGACTGTAATAACTACATGAGTTTTCTCTACTTGATTCACCAGATGAGACTGGAAAACATGGGGATTTCAATAACATCAGGATTCTAAGAATCTGGACATAATTTTCTATTTTTCCCTTTCTTCTTTTAATTTTAAAAGAAACAGAACAATACATCATGAAATTTCTACAGTTAGCCATAACTCATGAATCTTAAATATATTAAGATAGCCTCTAATTTGTTTGACTTTTAAAATGAAATTTCTATTATAAAACAGTATTAGATTTATAGAAAACTGAAAATATTGTACAGATTGTTCCTGAGTACCCCACATCCAGTTTCCCCTATTAATAACATCTCACAGGCCTTAGCACTATGCATTTCAAATCACCTATGTCTTCCCTGGGTTTGATCATACATTTCCTTTTATTGCTGAATAATACTCCACTATATATGTGTACATTATTTATATATTCATCTATTGAAGGACATCTTGGTTACTTCTGGCTTTCGGTGATTATGTATAAAGCTGCTATAAACATTCATGTACAATGTTTTTGTTGATATAAATTGATGGAGCCTACAATACAATTCACTTAGTAAAAAACACCCAACTATCTTTCAAAGTGGCTGTAACACTTTGCATTCCCAGCAGCAAATGAATGAGAATTACTATTGCTCTGCTCACTTACCAACAGCCGAAGTCAGTTTTTTTTTTTTTTTTTCAAATTTTAACCATTCTAACAGGTATATAGCCGGTATTTAATTGTTCATTTAATTTTAAATTACTTACTGACAAATGATTTTGAGCTTCCTTTCATATGATTAATTGGCATCTCTTCATCATTTTTGGTAGTGTCTGTTCATATTTTTGTCCATTTTTAAATGGATCTGTTCTCTTATTGTTGCATTTTAATAGTCCTTTGTTAATTATGGATACAAGTCCTTTAGTAGACATACATTTTGCAAATGTTTTCTATTAATTTGTGGCTTATCTTTCTTTCTCTTAGTAGTGAGTTTGACAGGGCAAAGGTTTTTTAGCTTTAATAAAGTCCACTTTATCATTCTCTTCTTTCATAGATTACATTTTCAGTGTTTTATCTAAAACCTGATCATTAAGCCTAAGGTAATGTATTTTTTCCTATGCTTCCTTTAAAAAGCTTTATAGTTGTGCTTTTGCATTTAGGTCTATGATCCATTTCAAGTAAATTTTGTGAAAAGTCTATATTTAAATCTTTTTGTCTCTTTGTTCGTTTGTTTTGCATTTAGACCTCCAATTGTTCCAGCATTATTTGTTGAAAATACTATTCCTTTCTCCATTATATTGACTCTGTTCCTTTTTCATAGATAAGTTGATATATTTGTGTTGGTCTATTTCTGGATTCTTCTGTTTCCTTGACATATTGCAATAGTCTGAATGTTTGTTATTCCCAAAATTCATATGTTGAAATCCTAACCCCCAAAATTATGGTATTAGAAGGTAAAACATTGGGAGTTACTTGGGTTATAAAAGTGGAGCCCTCATGAATAGGACTAGTACCTCATAAAAGAGGCTCCAGAAAGATCCCTTGCCCTCTTGCATTATTGGAGGACATGGTGAGAAGGCCCCAGTTATGAACCTGGGAAAGGGTGCTCACCAGAATGGTACCTTGATCTTGGACTTCCAGACTCCAGAACTGTCAAAGTAAATTTCTTTCTACCCAGTCTGTAGTATTTTGTTATAGCAGCTTAAGCAGATGAAGGCACCTATATATGTATTGTTTTTGTCAATGTCATACTGTCTTCATTATAGTAGTTCTGTAATAATACCTCTAATATGGTACTGTAAGTCTTCAAGCTTGTTTTCCTTCTTCAGCATTGTGTTAATTCTTCTAAGAGTTTTACCTTCGTATATTAAGTTTAGAAGTTTAGAATCAGTTTTTCTATATAGTAAAAAATAGTTTTCTTAGGAAAATGAGAAAGCAAGCCAAAGCCTAGGAGAAAATATTTGCAAAATACATATCTGACAAAGGACTATATCCAAAACAGGAAGAAAAGAAAGAAAGAAAGAAAGACAAACCTCTTGATAATCAGTAAGAAACAACCTGATTTAAAAATGGGCAAAAGCTCTGAATAGACAAATCACTAAAGAATGTATATAGTTGGAAATAAGCAGATGAAAAACTGCTCCACATCATGTGTAGTCAGAGAATTGCAAATTAAAACAAGATATCATTATCCACATTAAAGTGTTCAAAACCCAATACACTGACAACATCAACTGTTGGCAAGAATGTGAAGCAACAGGAACTCTAATTCCTTGCTGATAGAAATGCAAAATGGCATAGACACTTTCCAAGACAACTGGAAGTTTTATACAAAACTAAATACATTCTTACTTATAGTCCAGCAACCACTCTCCTTGGTATTTACCCAAATGAGTTGAAAATTTATATCCACACAAAAAAACTATGCCATAAATACTAACCATAAATACCATGAGTATTTATGGAAAATTTATTCATAATTGCCACAACTTAGAACCAACCAAGATGTCCTTCAGTAAGTGTATAGATAAACTGTGATAGATCCTGATAACTGAGTATTACATAGCACTAAAAAGAAATGAGTTATCAAGTTATAAAAATACATGGAAGAATTTTTTTTTTAAAGACTTTATTTATTTATTTGACAGAGAGAAATCACAAGTAGACTGAGAGGCAGGCAGAGAGAGAGGGAGGGAAGCAGGCTCCCTGCTGAGCAGAGAGCCCGATGTGGGACTCGATCCCAGGACCCTGAGATCATGACCTGAGCCAAAGGCAGTGGCTTAATCCACTGAGCCACTCAGTTGCCCAATACATGGAAGAATCTTAAATGCATGTTACTAAGTGAAAGAAGCCAATCTGAAGAGGACATATACTGTATGATTCTAATTATAGGACATTTTAGAAAAAGAAAAACAATAGAATTAGTAAAGAACGTCAGTGGGTTACCAGCGTTAGTGGAAAGGGAAGATGAATAGGCAGAGCACACAGAATTTTTAGGTCTTCAAAATTATTCTGTATGTTACCATAATGGTAGACACAGGTTAATTATACATTTGTTCACACCTGTAGAATGTGTCGGGGACCGCCTCTGGCTGGAAAAGTCCCCACCATTACACGATGGCGCTTGGCTCACTGCCAGCAAAATACGCTGCAAGTGAACACGGAACTTTCTGGTGAAGCCTGCCTAAAGGAGGACATAGTCATTTGCTGTTTCAAATTTAATCAGCATAGTAACAGGACTCTCATTGGCTCTCCCCATTGTTTGGCCCCTTATTGGTCACCTTGCTCGCTGATTGGTCATGTAAACGTATATAAGTGTGTAGACTTGCGGAAATAAAGAGAGAGAAGATACATCTGAACCGGGGCTTCTTGTCGTCCTTGCGGGTCGAAGGCAACAAATGGTGCTGAGACCCGGGAATAGTTAACGAGTAAGTAAACCTTGCAAGGAGAAAAACCGCAGGTAAGCGGGGAAGGGACCACGATTAAAGTGGTGGGAATCTTGTACAAGACCGCAATAAGAAGCGGGGCGGCCATAGAGCCGGGATTTTCTTAAGGGACCACGATTAAAGTGGTGGGAATCTTGTACAAGACCGCAATAAGAAGCAGGGTGGCCATAGAGCTGGGATTTTCTTCCACGGTAAAGCGGGGAGTAAAGGTCGACTGAAGTATACGTGTGTAAAAAGTTAATGTGTTAGTTAGTGTCTTTAACGTCCGCGTCTGTTGTCTGTGTGTTCATAATGGGATCTCAAGTATCTAAAGTGCGGTTGGAAGGGTCTTTAAAAGACCTGCTGTAAGCCAATGGAACTCCACTAAAAGAAAAAACTGCTCGGGCCTTTTTGAATACAGTGGAA
The DNA here is from genome assembly GCF_020171115.1 of Neogale vison. Classification (NCBI taxonomy): domain Eukaryota; kingdom Metazoa; phylum Chordata; class Mammalia; order Carnivora; family Mustelidae; genus Neogale; species Neogale vison. Next base: position 137,090,568 of record NC_058101.1, read on the forward strand.
AAGGCGGCTCCATGGTTCCTAGATGAAGGCTTGCTAAACATACCTCAATGGGACCACCTGTGATCCAGGGTTTGGCCCCACTAAAACCTATTAATGCCTCGGGGCCATATCAACCTTTGCCATTGAGGACCCGGTGCAACAGGGGAGACATTATCATAAGCTGTTCCATGTGAATGCTTTAAATCTTCGCCTCAAATTTAACATAACAAAAGCATAGGCACAGGACATAGTAGTCTCCTGCAGAAATTGCGTGACTTTACTACCTGCACCGTCCTTGGGGGTTAATCCTAAGGGTCTGTTACCTAATCATATATGGCAAATGGATGTCACACATGTTTCAGAATTTGGAAAGTTAAGATATGTTCTTGTCTCTGTAGAGACCTGCTCTGGAATAATTTTCGCCTCAGTGCATACGGGGGAAAAATCCAGAGATGTTATCGCCCATTGCCTACAGGCTTTCGCGGCTTGGGGAAAGCCATGACAGTTAAAGACAGATAATGGTCCAGCCTACACCTCACAACCCTTTAAAGCCTTCCTACAACAACTTGACATTCACTTGATAAATGGAATACCCTATAACCCACAAGGACAGAGTGTTGTGGAGCGCGCGCATCTTACAATAAAAAATGAGCTTTATAAACAAAAAGGGGGAATAGGGGACACCTTCAGGTCCCCTAAAGATAAGCTCAACACCATTCTCTTTATTTTGAATTTTTTAACGTTGGACAAAACAGGTAAATCAGCTGCAGACAGACATGCAAGTGCTGCTGCTGCTCCCCCTAAGCCTTTAGTACTTTGGAAGGACATCCTCACGGGAAGTAGAATGGACCAGATCCAGTGTTAGTATGGAGTAGGGGGTCTGTATGTGTTCTTCCACAGGAAAAAGAGGCTCCAATTTGGATCCCAGAGTGGCTGGTGCGTGCAGCCTTGCCTCTGAACACCAGTCATGATGCTGAAGATGCTGATGATAACTCTGGGGATGCTACACCTCCTGCGGCGGACTCAAGCCAGAGAGCTGTGAGCAGTGGTTAAAGCATGGCTATATCCTTTACCAGTGACTAACTCTTCTCTCATATTCCCTTCTCTCCCTTTGATGCATGGCAGGTCTGTAACTTGTTAGGAGCATATACTGATATCTCAGCAGTGTCCATGTTAAATGGTGGCAAATCCCTCAACTGTTCCTTTAAACAAAATGACTCTAGTACCTTTGAGACAACAGTTAATGTGTCTTGTCCCAATAATATTACTTATCAGCCCACTCCCATATGCGTTCGCCACCGTTCCTTTTCCTCGTAACAAATGCTAGCGAGCTGAATGATATGTTGAATTGCACTAAGAATTGCTATCTTTCCCAGTGCTGGAATGTCATGGCCTTCAAGCTGGCTGTGATTATGCGTATCCCTACTCATGTTCCTATCCCAGTTTTCATTCCAGATGACAAGTTACCAGTGGTGCTATCCAGAAAGAAGAGAGATTTTGGTATCACAGCCACCGTTGTGACAGCATTGGCTATATCTACAGCAGCTGCCATGGCAGCAGCAGTCTCACTTGCTGCAACTAGACCCACTGAGGAAGCTGTGAACACCCTTGCAGAAGGAACAGCGGCTGTCCTTCAAACACAGACTCAGATCGATGCACATCTGCAAGCAGGAATCCTGATAGTCAACCAGAGAGTGGATTTGGTTCAAGAACAAGTGGACATATTGGGGGCCCTATTGGGACTGGGATGTATAGCACCCTTCCCGGCAATTTGTGTAACTCCCATAGCCTATACTAATATGAGTGACTTACAGAATGTCTCCCGACAGCTCTCCCAGTATTTGCAGGGTGCTTGGTCTGACGATTTTCAAAATTTCACACGAGTACGCGTGTGCAACCAGCTTCCCTCCCAGAGCTATTTCAAACATTCAGCAATATGTTCCAGTTCACCAAACAATGGGCTGGCACAATTGGTCTTCTTGTCCTCCTTCTTATTGGCATTCTGCTTCTATTCAGAAAAGTTCACCAATGGAGAACATAGCAGTGAGAGCAGAGCCAAGCTATAGTACAAGCCCTTATGTCAATAGAGGCTGGGACATCTCCCCAGATATGGCTAAGCATGCTAGATCGGTAGTCAAAGACGGGTAAGATCAGTAGAGAAACATACCAACCTAAGACAGGACAGAGATCATCGATATCTTGTGTCTGATGACGGGTAAGGATGTTTTCTGCTACTGACGACCTAAGACAGGCACGATCTCTGCCATAAAACAAAAAAGAGGGAGATGTCGGGGACCGCCTCCAGCCGGGAAAGTCCCCACCATTACACGATGGCGCTTGGCTCACTGCCAGCAAAATACGCTGCAAGTGAACACGGAACTTTCTGGTGAAGCCTGCCTAAAGGAGGACATAGTCATTGGCTGTTTCAAATTTAATCAGCATAGTAACAGGACTCTCGTTGGCTCTCCCCATTGTTTGGCCCCTTATTGGTCACCCTGACACATATAAGCTAAGAAAGTTGTCGAAATAAAGAGACGAAGCATTAACACCATACCAGGCTGGTTGTCGTTCTTGCGGGCCGAGGGCGACAAGAATGTACAACATCAGGAGTGTAAACTATGGATTTTAGGTAATTAAGATGAGTTAATGTAGGTTCATTGATTATAACAAATGTGCCTAGTCCAAATTTTAATAACGGGAGAGGTTCTGCATGTGTAAGGGTCAAGGATATATGGGAAGTCTCAGTATCTTCTGCTAAATTTTTCTGGGAGCCTTAAACTTCTCCAAATAATGAAGTCTATTTTAAAAAGTAGCTTTCCCTGATTTTGTTTCGGTTTAAACTGAACATGTAGATAAAACTGGGAAAAATGACATATAAATAATATTGAGTCTTCCTACCTACGTACTTGGCATATTTCTCCATTTACTTAGGTCACTTTATTTCTTTCATTTAAGTTGTATTCCTTTCACTTATATATTCTGTAAATATTTTGTTAGATTTATACCTAAGTGTTTCATTTTGTTAGTGATACTGTAAGTGACGTTGTTTCTTTTAAGTCAAATTCTAATTATTCCTTGAGATATATGGGAAAATAATTAGCTTTTGTGTATTTGTTTTAAAAGATTTTATTTATTTATTTGATAGACAGAGATTACAAGTAGGCAGAGAGGCAGGCAGAGAAAGAGAGAGAGGAGGAAGCAGGCTCCTTGCTGAGCAGAGAGCCCGATGCGGGGCTCCATTCCAGGACCCTGGAATCATGACCTGAGCCAAAGGCAGAGGCTTTAACCCACTGGGCCACGCAGGAGCCCCTAGTTTTGTGTATTATTCTTGTAAGCTATATTGTCTTGTACCTTTGCTTATAGTGCTGGAAATTTTCTTGTCAATATATTGGG